>NC_056728.1:748543607-748758607 GCF_019279795.1 Protopterus annectens | reverse complement strand
TGTTGAAAATGTATGTAGTTTTTTGTGCTTGTTCTGTGTTAATAGGGCTTGGATGTCCTGAAAATATGCTTAATTTTTGTTTGGGGGTTTTCGTTAAAGTAAAAAGTCTTGAGAAATGTGACCTAGTTTTAAATGGATATGACAAGAAACTGTACAAAGGATCAGCCTGCCAAACATTAGTGTACACATACTAAACAAAAGTTTGAAATAGAAATTCAAAAAAAGTGTCATGTTTAAGTGGGAATATTAGTCAGTACTGTGCTGGCATGCAGTGTATTAGTGTGAGGGGCACTGGAAGGGAACTAAAGAAAGTTTTAAAAAGCCAATGTCTGGGTCATATACATGCAGATGCCAAAAGGCATAGATTTAGAGGATGGAGATGGGAAGGAGGGTTCTCGGCATAGGCAGCTGCCAAAGAGCACAGTGCTCAGCTTGTAGGGTAGACCCAGAGAAATAATTATGCTGCATTGCAGCAAATGGGAAAGCAGGGAAGGACTGGCAAAAATGACAAGGAAAATATGGTACATTATATGGAATATTAGTGGTTCATTATAGCCAATCAAAAGAATGAGAATACAGGAAAAGTTAGAGGCTTGGGGGGGGCATTGTTTTTGTTACAAGAAACAAGACTGAAAATCAGAGACTGTAAGAAGATACTGTGTTGTGACTACCCAAAGGGAGAAGTGGTTAGCAAGGCAGGAGGAGGTAAGAGGGGAGTAGCAATTGTATTTCATAGAAGTATTCAGACAGTTACATTGATAAAAACTGGTATATGTATATGTATCATCTGGCAAAGATGGTTGGAAGGTACACACTGGACAATAAATATATAGTAGCTAAACATTAGTAATTATTGGCTCTTCCAAGAACTTTTTTGCTAACTGGACACTGGCCAGAAGAGCTGGAGTAGCAGTAATAGGCTGGGATTACCATGTCACAATAGAGCCAGAAAAAGGTTGTATGGAAGGGGTAAATATGACAAAAAGATGATACAAGTAGCAGCCTAAGGAGTGAATAAGGGAGGATGGCTGGATATATGAAGGAAAGGTATCCAGATGAAAGGGAATACACTTTCACAAGAAACATTTTTCTACAGGCAAGTTGGTTAGACGTTTTCTTAGGAAAGAAAATACTAATGGAAATAATAGAAGAAATCCAAATACAGGAGAGACGCATCAGATCTTGAAACAGTGAGACTTAAAAGTAAGTGTGCAGCACAGAAAGAAGTGAGAAGTGAGTGGAGGTGGGTTAGCTGTAAAAGGAAAGAGACGAGAGGACAGACACTGCAAGGACTAATAAAAGAGCCAGTAAAGGACAGTATAAAAGACAGGAACAAACTGGAAGAACAGTGGTGGGATGGGATCAAGGTTACCATCAGGGAGAAAATGATGAGTGCAGAAAGAAAGAAAGCATGGGTTATTGTGGAGCTGGAGCAACAGATGGTTCTAGTACAAAAGGAAACTGAAAGAGCAGAAATAAAGTAGAAGTGAAGCAACTCCAGATCACAGAAAAAGCAATGAGTGGAATTGGAGAGTAAAAGTATTATGGAGTAAAGCAGTTCAAAGGTGGTACTGGAGGGACTACTTGGAGATAGTGGAAGAAGCACAAGGGAATTAGCTAGCCAAAAAGTGAAAGAAGCAGCTGGCAGAGAGAGACTGAGGGGTACAGAGGGTAAGGGAAGGAGATGCAGAATATTTAGAAGATGATGAGCTAATCATGGAAAGATTCAAGGAATATTACATGGAGATCTGCAAGCAATAGGAAATGATAGAAGTCTTGGGATGGAACTGGGGAAGGAATATGGAGGGATATATATATATATATATATATATATATATATAATGTTAGCGTGCAAACAGAGACAAGCCGACTGTAGAAGTGACGAGATGTGAGGTAAGGAAAGCAATATACAACATGAGGGAGAAGAATGCTGAAGGGCCAAATGGATTCCCTTCTAGAGTTTTACAAATAAGGAGGGGAGTAGGGGGGAATGAAGGTCCAAGAACAAGGAGAATGGAAATATAGGAATGGGGTAAAATATGTAGAAGTATGAGGAGGCTCGAGATAACCTTAGGTGGTGTAAAGAAAAAGTTGTTAATTAAAGGCCTGTCTCTTTAATTAATGTATCTATCAAGATTTTGGCAAAGGTATTGGTAGGAAGAGTGGATGAAATATTCCCAGATGTAATTCAAGCAGGGAAAAATAGCTTTGTGAAGGGAAGGAAGGCAGAAAAAAATTGGTAGGACCTGCTGGAATTTACGCACTAGGAGGAAAAGAAGCAGAAAGAAAATGGTGGGATTGTGCTGTTGGGCTTGCAGAAGGCCTTTGATATGGTGACATCAGAATTCCTGTAAAGTACACTGCAGCAAAGGCAGGTAGGAGAAAAGGTCATATATTGGATACAAGCCATATACCAAGATTCAGAACTTTATAGTACTCACAAATGGTAGAGTGTCTGACGAGATGAGGATAGAGAAGAGGGATCAGACAGGGTGCCCTGTATCTCTAGGCCTGTTCACACTTGTGATCAAAGAGCTAGCAATGAAATTCAGATACAATTTAGCAATGCTTGAAGAAAAGGGGATAAAATCTCATTTTGTGTTGTTTGCAGACGATTACATGTTAATGTCAGAAGATGCGTTTGCAACAATTGGAACAATAAAAGAAACATTTGAAAGGTTTATGGAAATGTCAGGACTCAGGTGCAACAACAAGAAAAAGATAGTGGTAGTACAATTAGGAAAAGGGAAAGGGGGAATAGGTGAGATAAAAAAAGACTGAGCTCTCCAAGTATCTGGGGCTGTATGTTTGTAACATGGTCAGACAGACAATTGGGAAAAACCTAGTGAAACTTGGAAAAATGGTAAGGAATACTGTCTGGGGAGAGCAGTTGTACAACGGCAGCAAAGATGATACTACTACCAATAATCGTCCCCCTACCCTGCAACACACAAATCGAGTTTAGAGACAAAAGGCTAGAACAAATGCAAAAAGATATGAAGTACTAGATCAAAAAAGGTAAAGGGAAAAGAGTGAGCAGGGCAAAAAAATGAAAATGATTGGTGCTTTGTGGCACCCACATATCCCATTATATGTGCACTGACGCAACATATTTTTCTGGATACAAACAGGTGAGTAGGAGGGTAAACAAAATATATTATGGGAGAAAAAGATGTGGATAAGCTTACCAAGGGATGTGATGGAAGCAGCAATAAAAGAATTGGGATACTTGAAATGGGATGATGGGACCTCAAAAAGTTTAGAGAACAGAAGGATGAGGTCCAAAGATAGGGAGGTCGTCTTCTTTTTCTTTCGGCTTTTCCCGGTTATTTATTTATTTTTTATTTATTTTATTTGCAGTTGTTTAACCAGGATAGTCCATTGGGCCTAAAGAACCCATTTTCAGTGGAGTCCTGGGGAGAAAAGCTCCACATGTAGATTATACAAAGATTAACTACCACACATAGATTACATGAAGATTACAGAGATTAACATTTGTACTATTTCTGTTTATAAGACCGATCAAACATATTTCAAACAAAAGTAATAGACAAAATCAAAATAGAATTTTTTCTTCTTTTTTTGGGATTAAGGATAGGTAGTTTGATGTAGAAGACTAAGAAATTACTGGTATAAGTAAGGAGATATATACTGCAGGCAAGCATGCTTTTGCTATATGGGATTTATGAGAAGGAGTAGAGAAAAAGATTTTGAAGTTAAGAGTAGGTTACGAAGGATGGGAGCAGGAGCATTCCCATGTGGATGTTAGATGAGAGTGTAGTGATTTTTTAAAATCTGGGAGGCTAGCAAATGTACGAATGGAGGGGGGAAGGGAGTTCCATAGGTGTGCTAGAGAGAAGGATAGGAGGTTTTGTCCTGGGGGGTGGAGGAGTCTGTAGACTTCAATAAGGTTTTGATTGTTAGATCTTAGAAGTCTTTGTGTGTGGTGCATTTTAAAGGTAGTTGAGAGGGAGGAACAGAGGTATGGTTGGAATATGAGTTTATGAGCATAGGTGAGCTGAGTATATGAGAGGTAGTTGGGAAGTTCTAGCCAGTTGAGTTTGTGGAGAGGTTCACAGTGATGTGTTGATGATTTGTTGCTGGTGGCAAATCTGGCTATTTTATTATAACAAGAGAACAGTTTGGTTTTGAGAGATGATTGTAGGGGTTAGGGGTCGCCACAGCGGATCACCGTCCACTCATGATTGGCAGTGGAATTTTACAGTGTCGAGTTGCCAGCCCGGCGCCCAGCCTTCCACAGAAGGCACACACATGCACACACTCACACCTAGGACCAGCTTAGTGTGTCCAATCCACCTACTGCATGTCTTTGGGATGTGGGAGGAAACCCAAGCAACCACAGGGAGGACATACAGACTCCGCACAGAAGGCACCCCAGCAGAGGATCGAACCGGAGAACCTCTTGCTGTGAGGCGGCAACGCTAACTGCTTCACCATAGGGAGGTAAATTTAAGAAATCTGGAAGAGAAGTGGAATAACTCCAGGAAGATTTGGTATGCAGAGAAAAGGATGGCAGAGAAAGATTTAAATAAATGGAGGAGTTAATAAAGAAATATAGAATACCAGAGACCCAGTGGTGGAACTACTGGGGACTCAGGGAAACCTGTCCAAAGAATACAGAGATGGTATCAGGAAAAAGGAACAGGTAGGAAAGGAGGGCAAAAGAACAGAGAACAATGCCCTGGAGGAAATGGAAGAGGTTAGAAACCAAACAGATGTATGAATCGTTAATAGGGAAAAAAAGGTGCAAAGTTGAATTAAAAATGAAAAAGAATTGTGAAGGGAGGAAGGATGGAGGGGAGTTGTAAAATACTTGCAGAAGACAATTCAGACAGTGAGGCACATGCAAAAATGTTTACAGAGAGAGCAAATCCTGAGACTACTGCATAGATGAATGTCTAATCCCTATGAGATTAATAAAGGAAGGCAGAAAGGAGAGTAGTAGACGCTGGAGGTGTCAGGAGGAAGAGTCAAGAATGATGCGCATGTTCTTGGACTTTGGGTGGGCACAAGAAGTCTGGAAGCAGGCAGAGATGATTTGAGGAGACCCATTTCAAAAGGAAACAGAGCATACTTGGGAATTCTGTGTATGGGCATAAAGAAAGAGGACAGCATCTGGAAAGAAAAAGATGTGAACATTATCAAACTGCTGAGTACTGAAGTTAAAACCATCATTATATGAAATGGAAGGAGACTAAAACAATACTGAAGCAAGAATTATGCAAGAGTCTCCTGAACATGGGGAGAAAAATGGCAAAAATTTACTAGAATGAGGAAAGGAGGGGAGGGAATATGAAAAGGCAAAGGTAATAGAATACTGCAAGAGTGAAAAATCTTAACAGGAGGAAGGAGGTGGTGAGTGAACCCAAAGGGAAACCAAGGAAGGGGGCAGAGAGAGAGAATAGGGTAGGACATGAAGCAGCCAATTGCTGCTGAGATATGGTGCACCTTGCATGAGGACTGAAAATGAATGTAGCACACTGTATGGAGTTAACTTAAATTGTCAAATGTAAACACCAGTTTTGGACTTGGAAAAAATAAGATGGACTGAAATTAAGGATATGAAAATGGGTCGGTTGCCGGTGGTGATAAAATGTACCATGAGTAATGACTGCACTGCAGAGGTGATGTGGTAATATGTGTGTGCAGTAAAGTCTCTCTCTTTGTCTCACACACACACAAATATATATGTGTGTGTGTATATATATATATATATATATATATATATATATATATATATATATATATATTTAGAGAGAGTGAGAGAGAGAGAGAGTATGTTTTCCTCCCTTAAACTGCTTTGTAGGCAAATATCTTAGGAAATGGAGATGGTTGTCTGATGGCTTCCTGCAAGACGATAATTCCTTCCTATAGTGATTTAGCAGTAAAAGTTCTGCTGATTTGTGGTTACTGGCCCCAAATGTTAAGTAACATCCACAATAAAGGTATTTTATTGAACTAGTATAAAGCAAGCAGGCAACACATATGCAGTCATAATTACAGAACCCAGAATGCCCGCAGGCATTAGAAATATGTTATATTGTTCATTGAATGGAGATCAGCACTCCTAGAATCCTGTATCATGTGATCTTGAAGTTTATATACACCTGCATTGTGGTTCAGTTGCGTAACTGTCAGCCTCAGAGGTAAACATATATATCTCCTGTGCAGTTTTCTACAAGATGGGAAACAGTCTTCCAAAAAGTATTAAAAGTAAAACAGTCCCTTAATTAATTCTTGTACTGTCAAAGTATAATAACTGGATGTCCTTCAAGGATGCATCTGCAGTCCTAACATATGGGTTGTCCTGGCAGCCCTTCGGTCGGCTGGATTCCAAAGTCTGGGTCTGGCCTCGGCTGATGTCGCACTTCACCCGACGTCATAGCTGCTGTTTATTGGGTATAAAGGCATCAGCCGACGCCATTTTCCTCAGTCTTTCTTGCCGCGTGGTGCCCGAAGCAGAAGCTGTTCGCAAGTGCCGGTCGGTCAGATCCAGAGATTTCTACTACCAAAGACTTCTAAAAAGCTAAGTACCCCGTTGGAGACTCTTTCTTGCCTCAGCCGATGTCAGAAAAAGTAAATAATTGTTTAACTTGTGGGAAACAAATACCTCGTAAGGATTTCCACTCTTACTGCCTTCCTTGCTTAGGCCCAGACCACGACGTATCAGCTTGTCTAGCCTGTGCTTCCTTCAACCGACGAATGCTTAGACGTCGGTCGGAGTTTGCAGAGGGGTTTTTTGGTCCCACTTTTGCTTACAAAATGCCGTCGGAGACTTCGTCTACACAAATAGCTAAAAAGCGCAAGGAAAAGGACCGACACTCGCGGTCCACAGTTTCGGCTGAAACCACGGCTAGGCCAACCGCGAGTGGCTCGGTTTCGGCTGAAACCGAGTCCTCGGTTCTTCCTTCGGCCGAAAGCATGCCTCCTATAGCCGAGGCCTCACAGACAATGGTCGAATCTGCTACAGAAGCAGGCTCCCAGGATTTGTCGGATACTTTTCCTTTAGACATATCTACCCCTGCACGTGGGGCTGCTAGACCCCCTGCTTCTATGTCCATCAAGGCTTTTGCCAGGGCTAAAGCAGCTAAATCTTCTAAGGCCTTACCTGCTAAAACTACCCCACATAGGCCTACCTCTAGTTCACAAATACTCAGCCTGGCTGAGGATCTCATTTCTTTGATCAGGGGATCACAACCTCATCCAGACAGGGCCTCTCAGCCCCCTTCAGATAAGAGGCCTAGGACTGAACCCCCGGAACCTGTCTCTACAGACTATTCCTCGGAGGACTCGGACATTACAGACCCTCAGGAAGGCCCATATTCTCCTTATGAGGATTCTGATGCAGAAGACTCCATTCCTTCTGCTTCTCCTCCTGAGGAATTTTCTTTTGGGGAAACCTTACATGCTATGAGGGAGCATTTCCAATGGCAGGGCCAGGATTTTTCAGATTCAAGGAAAAGGCTAAGGACTTTTTTACACTTACCACAGCATAGGCCTTTAGCCATTCCTCCAGTACTAACAGTAGTTGACGATGCATTTAATGATGCCTGTACTGCTCCTGATTCTCTCCCTCCGGCCCCTGCCAAGCCTGACAGATATTACAGGGTCCCGGACACGCACTACCATTTGTATACGGCTCCTGTTGCAGATCCAGAAACCATTTCACAGGGCCGAAGGTGTGGCAGCTGCTTCTGCCAAAAACCCTCTTCCCTCTGATAGGGAATCTAGAGCATTAGAGAGATGGGGTAAAAAGGTTTATACTTCTGCTGCTCTTTTGGCTAGGGCCTTAAACTGTCAATTTCACATGATTCAATATCAGGAATTTTTGTTAGACCAGCTAAATAAAAAACTGTCCTCTCCTGAACCTATAGACCGCAAGTCTCTTCAGGATTTGGTACATAACTCTCAGCAGGTCAGTAACCATTTCTTAAAATGTGGCTATGATGCACTGGAGGCTTCCTTTAGATCAGCTATGACTGGAACAGTGATTAGAAGACATGCATGGTTAAAAGAACAGTCCTTACCAGATCATGTTAAATCAAAACTCCTAGATGCTCCCATGGAGAAACAAAGTTTGTTTGGCTCCCCTGCACAGGAGGTTCTGAAGAAGGTGGAAGAAAAAGCAAAATCTGTCCAAACAGTCCAGGATTTCTTACAGGTCCAACCTCCGAGGTTTAGCAGAAATTGGCCTTCGAAGAATTGGTCCTTTCCAGACAATTCCAGAGCACAGAGAGGCAGAAATAGACGTCCAAGAGGCAGAAATCAATCTAGGGGTGCCTACAGGGGACGCCAGTGGCAACCTACCAATCAGAGAAGTACCGCCACAGATTCAACTGCAACCACTTCCACTGGACAGACACAATGACTTGGCTCTGATACCGCCTACCAGGGAACAACTGGAAGCTCCCTTGGGCGGAAAGCTAGCCTTATTTTCAGACAACTGGCATTACATTACAGGAGACAAATGGACTTTGCAAACAATAGACAAGGGCTACAGGTTTCACTTCCACACTCTACCAAAAAAGAGGGGAATGCCAAACCTACCACCAAGCCAAAAAACAGATGCTCTAAAACAAATCAACAACTTACTAAAGATAAGAGCTATAGAAAAGGTGCCACCTATGGAACAAGGCCAAGGTTTTTACTCCAGGCTTTTCCTGGTACCAAGAAAAGAAAATCAATGGAGACCTATTCTCGACTTGTCCGCACTGAACACATACCTCATTGTTCCAAAATTCAAGATGCTGACCCTCCAGCAGCTTCTTCCCATGCTGGGCAAGGAGTCTTGGCTGGTGACTAGATCTCAAGGAGGCATACCTGCACGTCCCTATACGACCAGATTGCAGAAGATACCTCAGATTTCTTGCAGGATCAGAGCATTATCAATTCTCAGCATTGCCCTTTGGCTTATCTACTGCGCCCAGAGTATTCACGAAATGCTTGGCATCAGTAATTGCTCATTGCAGGCTCCAGGGAATTCAAATTTACCCATACCTGGACGACTGCCTATTACAAGCGGACAACAAGGCACAATTGACAAAAGATTTGGAAAATGTCATACAACTGTTGCAAGCCTTGGGATACACAGTCAACATGCAGAAGTCAAGACTAGTACCTTCCCAAAGGATAAATTCTTGGGGGCAGATCTGGACACATCAACTCAGATGGCCTTTCTCACAGAAGAAAAACAAAAGCAACTACCAGGCTATTTCATGTCATTAACAAAACAAACTCAGCTTACTGCAAGGAAAGTCCTGCAAGCCCTGGGTTACATGGCATCCTGCATAATATTGATTCCGCATGCCAGGCTACATATGAGAAAGTTACAATGGTACCTAAGGAATGTATGGTCTCAACACCAGCACAGCCTAGAAAACCAAATTCCAATAATTCCATGCCTGAAGCAAGAATTCCTGTGGTGGGCTCAGGCCTGCCAGTTGAACAGAGGCTTGCCTTTCCACAAACCACAGCCAAGCCAGACCATCACCACGGACGCCTCAGACCTAGGATGGGGGGCTCACATGGTGGACAAGTGTATTCAAGGCCTATGGACCCAAGACCAGCTGAATCTACACATAAATCTAAAGGAGATGCTGGCAGTGAAATATGCGATCCAGGCATTCAAACCACTCCTTCAACAGGGTCATCTGCTGATAAGGACGGACAACACCACAGTCATGTGGTACATCAACAAACAAGGAGGTACACATTCATATCCTCTATGCCGGATGGCAATGGACCTGTGGAATGTGGCCCTGAACCTCAACATTCAACTTCAGGCCAGATTTGTACCAGGAAAAGAAAATTCTCTAGCAGACACCTTAAGCAGAACTACCACGGATGCTCACGAATGGATGCTGCATCCAGATATTTTCAAAGCCATAACAGAGAAATGGGGACTACCACAGATAGACCTGTTTGCCTCCCCACACAATCACCAATTGAAAAAATTCTGCACAAGAACATACCACCCACTTGCTTGGAGGGTGGACTCACTTTCCTTCAGCTGGAAAAACCTGACAGCATATGCATTTCCACCTCTTCCCTTGATGTACAAAATTCTACTGAAGATCAAAGAGGATCGACCAAGGGTAATTCTGATAGCTCCAGACTGGCCGAGGCAACATTGGTACCCGCTACTGAGAAGCATGTCTCGGACACACGCATGGCATCTACCTCTATGTCCCTTACTACTAACACAGGACAACTACAAGATCCTGCATCCGAACTTGAAAACACTGCAGCTAGCTGCTTGGAATATTTTATAAACCAAAATAACCCAGATTTATCTCAGAGGGTTAAGGACATTATCCTGGAGGCATGCAGACCCTCCACAAGGAAGACTTATTCAGCCAAGTGGAAAAGATACCTCATTTGGAGTGCAGCAAAGGGAGAAAATGTCTCTGTGGCAAACATAGCACTCATCCTGGCATACTTAGCAGAGCTGTTCCATAATGGCCTGTCTTACTCCTCCATTAAGATTCATGCATCAGCAATTTCAGCAGAATACAACTTGAATCCTCCTGTTTTCTCTCATCCTCTACTCAGGCAGTTCTTGAGAGGAATCAAAATGTAAAGCCTCCAAGGAAACCACCTTTACCTACTTGGGATCTCAACTTTGTGCTGGAAAAGTTAACTCTCCCCCCTTTTGAACCAGCAGCAACAGCAGAATTACAATTCCTGTCTTGGAAAACTGCTTTCCTACTAGCAATCACTTCAGCAAGAAGGGTATCTGAGCTACAGGCATTAATGGCAGTACAACCCTTCCTTATCTTCCATCAGGACAGAGTCTCTCTGAGAACCAACCCTACCTTTCTGCCAAAAGTGGTCTCCAGAGTATCATTGAACCAAGCGATTCATTTACCTACATTCTTCCCCAACCCACAGAACAGGGGGGAAAGACTGCTACATAGCTTGGATGTGCACAGACAATTACGCTACTATCTGGACAGAACTAAGACCAGCAGAAAGACTGACCAGCTTTTGGTAGCATATGCAACAGGAATGCAAGGAAAAGCAATTTCAAAACAGACAATCTCAAAATGGATAGGAAATTGCATTCGTTTCTGTTACTCTTTTCATGGAAGGACAACTCCTGATAATATCAGACCTCATTCCACAAGAGCTACAGCCACCACTACAGCTTTCCTCACGAGGAGTGGCTACCAAAGACATTTTAGAAGCTGCTACCTGGAGCTCCGTGCATACATTTGCCAAGCATTACAATCTTCCTTTATACTCTAGATCCCGAGCAGGTTTTGCAACTGCTGTTTTGCAAGGGATCTTAACTACACCATCTTTATCTTAGTACCTCCTCCCCCAGTTTGGCTATGGTATTCTACCCATATGTTAGGACTGCAGATGCATCCTTGAAGGACATAGTACAGTTTTGTACCTACCATAAATGTAGATGTCTGATAGGTATGCATCTGCAGTCAGGATTACCCACCCTCCTTCCCCTCTGTGGTACTCCTAGGGTATTTACCCATCTTTCAGCTAGCTGGGGGAATCTGTTATGGTGTATTTGTTAGTATATATGTATATATATTTGTTTATATTGTTTGCTCTCCACTGTTTGGAATTATTGCATTTATCCAAATTTAGCCTTACTAGAGGGCACCTGGCATCTGGGGCAAGAAACACTGAGGAAAATGGCGTCGGCTGATGCCTTTATACCCAATAAACAGCAGCTATGACGTCGGGTGAAGTGCGACATCAGCCGAGGCCAGACCCAGACTTTGGAATCCGGCCGACCGAAGGGCTGCCTGAGGCAGGACAACCCATATGTTAGGACTGCAGATGCATACCTATCGGACATCTACATTTATGGTAGGTACAAAACTGTACTTTCTATAACTTCAGTTTTTGTGCTTAGTTATGTAATTTTTTTCATTCATATGCACTACAAATGGTACTCTTGCATATCTATGCTGTTCTACATATGTAACTTCGCCACATGTACTTGTGACTCCTTAAAGCTTAATAATATAAACTCTGTGCTGCATTGTATTGCACATGTTTTGCTTTTATACATGTAGCATTTGATAATACTTATGTTAAATTTGCTTACTTTGTAATTCTTTGTGGAGCCTTTCTCCCCAGGCCTCAACTGAAAATGGGGTTCTGATCCAGTGGACTTTCCTAGTCAACAAATGTCCATCAGTAAATAAATACATTTTAGTTATTTTTCCTTCTGTCACATATTTTATACATAAGTAAGTCAGCTGGATGTATCTTATTTAAAATTTTTCTAAATTCTCCTATTTACTGCAGCCACAATCTCAATTTCATAGTTTTTGTTCCTCTTATCGCTAACCTCTCCATGAATTAGTTCCATATACTGAATCTGGATTTCTTTCCCTTAACCACTTTCTTCGCATGTTCTTAATTGGGTATTAATTATAGCTTGTAAATTTAGTGTTCCTTTCCATCCATCCATCCTAAAACCTTCTCTAAGCGTACAGGCCACATTTGCTTAACCTGTGTATTGCTAAAACTTCCAAGCCTGTTTTCTGTGCGGATCACTTCCAGATACCTAAACCTTCCAGTGTCCTGTCAATTTTTCTTTATCCTGATATTATGCAACTTGTATGTTTCGTGGCTATTCTCTTGATCTTCAATCTCCAATTGTGACCTGAACTAATCCCCAGCATAAGTACCCTGCAGGTCACCATTAGCTCTGAGTAACACCTTTTGTAAGAGAATGCTATGTTGAAGTATAGTGTCCATGAACTTGCATGCAGCTAACAAAGCAATCCTGTTCAAGAAAATCATATCAGTAGTTTCCTCATCAACCTATGACATGCTCACCTGTCAAACCAACAGGTGATAAAGTATGATTCAGTTAGTTTATTTCAGTTTTATTACCAGCTCACAAATATTAAGTATTGCCTTCCTTCATATTCTTAAGTAAATGTTGCAGGATTAGTGTATGCATTTGAAAAAAATGTACATTTATCACTTTCAAGTAACAGTCATACTTGAATTGTTAATCAACTAATAAGTGTTTCTTCATTTCAGAGCAGCCAAGAACCCTTTTTATTTCTTAAAGACCTGTCAAGAACTCCACAGTTAAGAATGCAGTAAAAGTCCCATCAGTGTTGAACAAGATGCACGTTTCTAGGTCATACCTAAACTGTAAATTTAATCGTAGTCTGCCTTCTTGTATGAGTAATATAGTCTGTCAAGTCATTAAATTCTGATACGTTACTACACTGAATGCACCTGTAATCTAGCATTATGTCCATTTCTCATACAGTGGTATGCATCTCAAGTCATACAAATTAAGGTTGAAAGGTTTGGCATTGAATATGTAATTTAAATTGTTGGCATTCACTTAGAAGTCCTTTAAATGCTTAATGACATACAGTAAATCAATAGTATGTGTAGATGTCCTTCAAGGATGCATCTGCAGTCCTAACATATGGGTTGTCCTGCCTCAGGCAGCCCTTCGGTCGGCCGGATTCCAAAGTCTGGGTCTGGCCTCGGCTGATGTCGCACTTCACCCGACGTCATAGCTGCTGTTTATTGGATATAAAGGCATCAGCCGACGCCATTTTCCTCAGTCTTTCTTGCCGCGTGGTGTCCGAAGCAGAAGCTGTTCGCAAGTGCCGGTCGGTCAGATCCAGAGATTTCTACTACCGAAGACTTCTAAAAAGCTAAGTACCCCATTGGGGACTCTTTCTTGCCTCAGCCGATGTCAGAAAAAGTAAATAATTGTTTAACTTGTGGAAAACAAATACCTCATAAGGATTTCCACTCTTACTGCCTTCCTTGCTTAGGCCCAGACCACGACGTATCAGCTTGTCTAGCCTGTGCTTCCTTCATCCGACGAACGCTTAGACGTCGGTCGGAGTTTGCAGAGGAGTTTTTTGGTCCCGCTTTTGCTTACAAAATGCCGGAGACTCCGACTACACAAATAGCTAAAAAGCGCAAGGAAAAGGACCGACACTCGCGGTCCGCAGTTTCTGCTGAAACCGCGGTTAGGCAAAGGTCGAATCTGCTACTGATATTACTGCTACAGAAGCAGGCTCCCAGGATTTGTCGAATACTATTCCTTTAGACATATTTACCCCTGCACGTGGGGCTGCTAGACCCCCTGCTTCTATGTCCATCAAGGCTTTTGCCAGGGCTAAAGCAGCTAAATCTTCTAAGGCCTTACCTGCTAAAACTACCCCACATAGGCCTACCTCTAGTTCACAAATACTCAGCCTGGCTGAGGATCTCATTTCTTTGATCAGGGGATCACAACCTCACCCAAACAGGGCCTCTCAGCCCCCTTCAGATAAGAGGCCTAGGACTGAACCCCCGGAACCTGTCTCTACAGACTATTCCTCGGAGGACTCAGACATTACAGACCCTCAGGAAGGCCCATATTCCCCTTATGAGGATTCTGATGCAGAAGACTCCATTCCTTCTGCTTCTCCTCCTGAGGAATTTTCTTTTGGGGAAACCTTACATGCTATGAGGGAGCATTTCCAATGGCAGGGCCAGGATTTTTCAGATTCAAGGAAAAGGCTAAGGACTTTCTTACACTTACCACAGCATAGGCCTTTAGCCATTCCTCCAGTACTAACAGTAGTTGACGATGCATTTAATGATGCCTGTACTGCTCCTGATTCTCTTCCTCCAGCCCCTGCCAAGCCTGACAGATATTACAGGGTCCCGGACACACACTACCATTTGTATAAGGCTCCTGTTGCAGATCCAGAAACCATTTCACAGGGCCCGAAAGGTGTGGCAGCTGCTTCTGCCAAAAACCCTCTTCCCTCTGATAGGGAATCTAGAGCATTAGAGAGATGGGGTAAAAAGGTTTATACTTCTGCTGCTCTTTCGGCTAGGGCCTTAAACTGTCAATTTCACATGATTCAATATCAGGAATTTTTGTTAGACCAGCCAAATAAAAAACTGTCCTCTCCTGAACCTATAGACCGCAAGTCTCTTCAGGATTTGGTACATAACTCTCAGCAGGTCAGTAACCATTTCTTAAAATGTGGCTATGATGCACTGGAGGCTTCCTTTAGATCAGCTATGACTGGAACAGTGATTCGAAGACATGCATGGTTAAAAGAACAGTCCTTACAAGATCATGTTAAATCAAAACTCCTAGATGCTCCCATGGAGAAACAAAGTTTTTGGCTCCCCTGCACAGGAGGTTCTGAAGAAGGTGGAAGAAAAAGCAAAATCTGTCCAAACAGTCAAGGATTTCTTACAGGTCCAACCTCCGAGGTTTAGCAGAAATTGGCCTTCGAAGAATTGATCCTTTCCAGACAATTCCAGAGCACAGAGAGGCAGAAATAGATGCCCAAGAGGCAGAAATCAATCTAGGGGTGCCTACAGGGGACGTCAGTGGCAACCTACCAATCAGAGAAGTACCGCCACAGATTCAACTGCAACCACTTCCACTGGACAGACACAATGACTTGGCTCTGATACCGCCTACCAGGGAACAACTGGAAGCTCCCTTGGGCGGAAAGCTAGCCTTATTTTCAGACAACTGGCATTACATTACAGGAGACAAATGGACTTTGCAAACAATAGACAAGGGCTACAGGTTTCACTTCCACACTCTACCAAAAAAGAGGGGAATGTCAAACCTACCACCAAGCCAAAAAACAGATGCTCTAAAACAAATCAACAACTTACTAAAGATAAGAGCTATAGAAAAGGTGCCACCTATGGAACAAGGCCAAGGTTTTTACTCCAGGCTTTTCCTGGTACCAAGAAAAGAAAATCAATGGAGACCAATTCTCGACTTGTCCGCACTGAACACATACCTCATTGTTCCAAAATTCAAAATGCTGACCCTCCAGCAGCTTCTTCCCATGCTGGGCAAGGAGTCTTGGCTGGTGACTCTAGATCTCAAGGAGGCATACCTGCACGTCCCTATACGACCAGATTGCAGAAGATACCTCAGATTTCTTGCAGGATCAGAGCATTATCAATTCTCAGCATTGCCCTTTGGCTTATCTACTGCCCAGAGTATTCACGAAATGCCTGGCATCAGTAATTGCTCATTGCAGGCTCCAGGGAATTCAAATTTACCCATACCTGGACGACTGCCTATTACAAGCGGACAACAAGGCACAATTAACAAAAGATTTGGAAAATGTCATACAACTGTTGCAAGCCTTGGGATACACAGTCAACATACAGAAGTCAAGACTAGTACCTTCCCAAAGGATAACATTCTTGGGGGCAGATCTGGACACATCAACTCAGATGGCCTTTCTCACAGAAGAAAAACAAAAGCAACTACCAGGCTATTTCATGTCATTAACAAAACAAACTCAGCTTACTGCAAGGAAAGTCCTGCAAGCCCTGGGTTACATGGCATCCTGCATAATATTGATTCCGCATGCCAGGCTACATATGAGAAAGTTACAATGGTACCTAAGGAATGTATGGTCTCAACACCAGCACAGTCTAGAAAACCAGATTCCAATAATTCCATGCCTGAAGCAAGAATTCCTGTGGTGGGCTCAGGCCTGCCAGTTGAACAGAGGCTTGCCTTTCCACAAACCACAGCCAAGCCAGACCATCACCACGGACGCCTCAGACCTAGGATGGGGGGCTCACATGGTGGACAAGTGTATACAAGGCCTATGGACCCAAGACCAGCTGAATCTACACATAAATCTAAAGGAGATACTGGCAGTGAAATATGCGATCCAGGCATTCAGACCACTCCTTCAACAGGGTCATCTGCTGATAAGGACGGACAACACCACAGTCATGTGGTACATCAACAAACAAGGAGGTACACACTCATATCCTCTATGCCGGATGGCAATGGACCTGTGGAATGTGGCCCTGAACTTCAACATTCAACTTCAGGCCAGATTTGTACCAGGAAAAGAAAATTCTCTAGCAGACACCTTAAGCAGAACTACCACGGATGCTCACGAATGGATGCTGCATCCAGATATTTTCAAAGCCATAACAGAGAAATGGGGACTACCACAGATAGACCTGTTTGCCTCCCCACACAATCACCAATTGAAAAAATTCTGCACAAGAACATACCACCCACTTGCTTGGAGGGTGGACTCACTTTCCTTCAGCTGGAAAAACCTGACAGCATATGCATTTCCACCTCTTCCTTGATGTACAAAGTTCTACTGAAGATCAAAGAGGATCAACCAAGGGTAATTCTGATAGCTCCAGACTGGCCGAGGCAACATTGGTACCCATTACTGAGAAGCATGTCTCGGACACACGCATGGCATCTACCTCTATGTCCCTTACTACTAACACAGGACAACTACAAGATCCTACATCCAAACTTGAAAACACTGCAGCTAGCTGCCTGGAATATTGTATAAACCAAAATAACCCAGATTTATCTCAGAGGGTTAAGGACATTATCCTGGAGGCACGCAGACCCTCCACAAGGAAGACTTATTCAGCTAAGTGGAAAAGATACCTCATTTGGAGTGCAGCAAAGGGAGAAAATGTCTCTGTGGCAAACATAGCACTCATCCTGGAATACTTAGCAGAGCTGTTCCATAATGGCCTGTCTTACTCCTCCATTAAGATTCATGCATTAGCAATTTCAGCAGAATACAACTTGAATCCTCCTGTTTTCTCTCATCCTCTACTCAGGCAGTTCTTGAGAGGAATCAAAAATGTAAAGCCTCCAAGGAAACCACCTTTACCTACTTGGGATCTCAACTTTGTGCTGGAAAAGTTAACCCCCCCCCCCCCTTTTGAACCAGCAGCAACAGCAGAATTACAATTCCTGTCTTGGAAAACTGCTTTCCTACTAGCAATCACTTCAGCAAGAAGGGTATCTGAGCTACAGGCATTAATGGCAGTACAACCCTTCCTTATCTTCCATCAGGACAGAGTCTCTCTGAGAACCAACCCTACCTTTCTGCCAAAAGTGGTCTCCAGAGTATCCTTGAACCAAGCGATTCATTTACCTACATTCTTCCACAACCCACAGAACAGGGGGGAAAGACTGCTACATACCTTGGATGTGCACAGACAATTACGCTACTATCTGGACAGAACTAAGACCAGCAGAAAAACTGACCAGCTTTTGGTAGCATATGCAACAGGAATGCAAGGAAAAGCAATTTCAAAACAGACAATCTCAAAATGGATAGGAAATTGCATTTGTTTTTGTTAATCCTTTCATGGAAAGACAACTCCTGATAATATCAGACCTCATTCCACAAGAGCTACAGCCACCACTACAGCTTTCCTACGAGGAGTGGCTACCAAAGACATTTTAGAAGCTGCTACCTGGAGCTCCGTGCATACATTTGCCAAGCTTTACAATCTTCCTTTATACTCTAGATCCCCAGCAGGTTTTGCAACTGCTGTTTTGCAAGGGATCTTAACTACACCATCTTTATCTTAGTACCTCCTCCCCCAGTTTGGCTATGGTATTCTACCCATATGTTAGGACTGCAGATGCATCCTTGAAGGACATAGTACAGTTTTGTACCTACCATAAATGTAGATGTCTGATAGGTATGCATCTGCAGTCAGGATTACCCACCCTCCTTCCCCTCTGTGGTACTCCTAGGGTATTTACCCATCTTTTAGCTAGCTGGGGGAATCTGTTATGGTGTATTTGTTTGTATATATGTAGATATATATATCTATATTTGTTTATATTATTTGCTCTCCACTGTTTGGAATTATTGCATTTATCCAAATTTAGCCTTACTAGAGGGCACCTGGCATCTGGGGCAAGAAACACTGAGGAAAATGGCGTCGGCTGATGCCTTTATACCCAATAAACAGCAGCTATGACGTCGGGTGAAGTGCGACATCAGCCGAGGCCAGACCCAGACTTTGGAATCCGGCCGACCGAATGGCTGCCTGAGGCAGGACAACCCATATGTTAGGACTGCAGATGCATACCTATCGGACATCTACATTTATGGTAGGTACAAAACTGTACTTTTTGGAACTTCAAAAGTGGTGTAAACCTTTTATATAAAGTTGAACATATTTACAACAGCATATATTTGCAATTTAAAACATTTGGAAGCATAGGCGTAATGCCACGTATAATTAAAGGAGGAGCTTCAGAGCTTTCTTTTTGCTGATGTGCACTACTCCTACTACTACTACTGTGGAACTGACAGTCAGCTAGTGTTCCTTCAGGCTGGACAAATAACTCCACTTTTGGAGAAATACTTGTGCTGTTTCATTTTTCTGTAAGTTTTTTTTTTAATGTTAATTTTATTTTGCTTGGATGGTCTATTCTGTACTAGCAGATTTTATTGTTGTGAGTGCTTGTGGAAACATTCTGTGTTTAAATCTGTCTTTTTATTTTTCTTTTCTATTATTCTTGTATAGAATTTGTGTTAGACTTGGTGCTTCTGGGAACTGTCAGGATGTTTTTTTTTTTTTTTCCAAAAAAAAAAATACAACTAGTCACAATAAAGCACGCAGGAAAGAAACTAAAATTAAATTTAATAGAAATGTTTGCTTTTGTCTGATGTTTATTGTTAACTCAGGAATAGGAGATGTCATTAAACTAACTGCACAATAAAGAACATCCCCTAATGTATATACAACCAGCGTATTGTACATTTTTTTTTATTTTTTATATTTTCCCCTAACAGATTTGTTTTTCAATTGAATTGTACTGCTTATAGTTCACATTAAAGGTAGTAAAAGTTTTGAAATTATTTATTGTGGTCTCATTTTTTATATCACAAAAACCTGACATTTTAACAGGGGTGTGTATACTTTGTATATCCACTGTATATAGTGCATCTGTGGGAGTTTAAAGAAGAGATTGGATAGTGGGTAGGGGAAAGGTGTTAGAATATGTCAGCCAGGTGCTAGGCAGTTGCATGTCCAAATGGTTTAGGTGGGAAATAAGCTGTTTTTTGAAGATGGCTTTGTTAGGTTGTACCCTGATTTGTAGTGGTAGGGTGTTCCAAGTCTTGGCAATGTTGCTAGAATACAGGGAGTCACCAGAGCTGTAATGGCTTTTGGGTATTGAGATTAGTGCCTTGTTAGTGGATCTAAGTCCTCTGTTATTGGAGTAGAGGGTGGTCAGGTCTTGTAAGGCTGGAGTTTTGTCATGTTGGTACAGTATTTGTTGAGCTAGAAGAAGTTGGTTTAGAGCCAAGGTGTTTGGGAGTTCCAGCAGGGAAAGCTGTTTTATGGCTTGATAGTGGTGGGTGCTGTAGGAGGAGTTTGTGGCGAATTTTGCTATTTTGTTGTAGCATGCTGATATTGTGTTTAAATCACTCTTGTTTAGATTAATTAGGACAGGAGAAGCATACATTAAGGTAGAGAAAATATGGGTATGAACTAGGGTAACTTTGCTAGTACTGGTTAGGACGTTTTTACATCTGTAAAGAGTACACCTTTTTTTGTTGACTTTGGTTATTGTATGAGCTGTGTGTGTCAAATTTTATATTATTGTCAATAATGACCCCTAGTAATTTGTTTTTTTGTGACAGGGGAGATAGGGATATTATCTGATTCAGAAATAGAGAACAAAGGAATAGGTACTGCTGCTTTGGAAGGATGGAAGAGCATAAGTTAGGTCCTTTTAGAATTTAGTATTAGCTGGGAGTTTGTTAGCCAGGTTTTGATGGATATAAAAGCTTCTTGGGTCTTTATGTGAAGTTGTTGGAGGGTGGGGGCAGAGCAGATTATGGTGTAGTCGTCAGCATATTGAACCAGGTTTGCTACAGGGGTGGCTTTGTGAATATTATTTGTAAGTATAGTGAAAAGTAGGGTTCCTAGGATTAATCCATGGGGTACTCCTAGTTTTACGGGAAGTAAGGGGGGAAAGGGAGTTTTTCCACTGAACAGCTTGTTGGCATTGGGAGAGGTGGTCTTGAAACCATAGTAGAGTGGGGGTAGTTAGTTTTAATTCTGAGAGTGATGTTAGGAGTTTTGAATGGGAGACTGTATCAAACGTCTTTGATAAGTCAAAGAAAACTGCAGACACTAGTTGGCCGTTGTGTTGCATATTTGCTAGGTTACTAAAATGGATGAGTGCAATAATAGTGCTATAGTTGGAGCGGAATCCGTGTTGAGTTTCAGCAAGAAGATTGCTGGAGAGGAGATGTGTTAGGATCTGGGTGTGGATAACTTTTTCCAGTATTTTAGCCAGTGGGAAAAATATATCTATAGGGCGGTAGTTTGTTAGGTCGGTGGAGGTGCCCCCTTTTTGTATTTGTATAATGTAGGAGATTTTCCATGAAAGTGGCACCTTTTGTTCTGAGATTGATATGTTAATGATTATGGAGATTGGGTAGGAAATGGTTTGGCGGCTATTTGTAGGAATGTGGCAGCTAGCTTGTTTACTGCTAGGGTGGTGGATTTAAGTTTGGTTAGGTGTCTATAGATTGTGTAGGTTGGTACAGGTTGAAGGGTGAAGGAGTTGGTGTTATTTGACAGGTTATATAGTATAGTGCGGGTTGAGGATGGTGGGTCTGTTGACAGCTTTAGTATAGAGTTGGTAAAGAACTCATTGAATTGGGTGGCTGTGTTTATAGAGGTGGTGTCTATGTTTGGATGAGGAGTTGGTGATTCACTTGGTTGGAGAATAATGTTTATAGCGGCCCAGAACTTTTGTGGGTTGGTATTGTGATTAGTTTGTTTTTGCGCCAGGTGTCCCATACTTTGTCCCTTTTTTCATAAGTTGCCTAGTGCTCTTGGTAAGCCATGGAGCATAGATGGTTTTAATGCGGATCTGTCTTGGTGGGGCAAGTTGGTTGAGAATTCCTAAGAAGATAGTGTTGAAATACTCAACTGCTTCATCTAAAGGAAGTGTTAATAGGAGGGAGCAGTTAGAGTGTTTAAGGGCTGTATTAAGGTAATCAGCCCTGAAGTTTTTAGTGTATCTGATGTGTTTAAGAGAGCTAGTTCTAGTTACTTTAGTTTGGTCTCTGATGAAGAAGGTTGGGAGGTGGTCGCTTAGAGTGTCGGGTAGTGTCTGAAGTTGAGAGAAAGATAGTCTATTGATGAGAATCCAGTCTAGTATTGATTATTTTTTTTGAGGTTTTGTCTACCCTAGTAGGCGTTTGTATAAGCTGTGAGAAGCCGTAAAGGTTGATATGATTTGAGGGGTGGGGTGAGTTAAGTGAGGTCCAATCAATATTGTAGTCATGTAGTCTAGTGGTTTCGTGGGGGAGAGTTTCCAGTGGATAAGAGATTCTAGGGTTTTGATATGAACTCCTGGAGGGATATATGATCCTAAGATATTTAGCTGTTTTTGGGTAATCATACCTTGGCAAGTAGGATCTCTGCATTATTAAATGCAGGGATTTTTATGTTAAATAGTTCAACATTGATGTTGTTCTGAAATAAGAGCGAGTCTGCCTCCTCTTTTAGCTGTACAGTCACTTCGTAGTATGCTATAACCAGGATAATGTCCAGGGGAAACTATTTCTTCATTTTTAATGTGTGGTTTGAGCCATGTTTCTGTGAGGAAGATAATGTCAGGTAAGTATAATGCTATGGTTGCATGGAGCTCAGTGGTTTTGTTAAGGATGCTTCTTATGTTATGATTTATTATTAGAATATCGGATGTTTTCATAAGTAGGCTTGTATTGGCTCTAGGCTGATTTTGATGATTTGTTGGACTTGTTATTGGACATTGGTTATTGGTTGTTGGGGTTTATATCACCACTGCATAGCAGGTGAGAGGCACTGTTTTGTTATGGTTTGCAGGTATTTGGAGAAGGCTAAGTCACATTGTACGGATACGCTAGATTTTCTTTGATGATAGAGGAGTTTGTAGATGTGTAGCTCATAGGTGGTTAAAGAGTGAGGATGAGATGAGTATGGGGTAGTTTGTGAATGTTGGAGGTGAGGTTGAGGTGGGTGACTTTTGTTGGGGATTGTAATGTTGAAGTAGGGCGAGGTTAGATGGACTGTGATGGTAAGTGCTAGTGTTAGAATTATTTGATGGGAGTACATGTTTGATTTGTTAGTGGTAGGAGTTATAGAGATAACCTTGTGGAATGTGTAAAGGTCCTGATAGTATATTGGTAGGATGGACTGTATCAACATTGTGAGTGGGGAGGTACCGTGTAAAGTGTGTAATATGAGAGTAAAGGAGGGGGAGGGGTGGTGGTTGTTTTCATGATTGGCTGAGGGATTGAGGGTTGGGTGTGGGTGTCGTAAGGTTAAAGGAAATGAGTTAGGGGTGGGTGGGAATGGGGGTTAGGTAGAGGAGTGGAATGGGCAGAGCCCTACCTGGGAGGTAAGAGCTGAAAAAAAGTATCAGGAGTCTGAGTAATGAAGGTAAGCAGTGTTTTGCCTTAATTGTAGGGAATTATGCCAGTTATTGTGTTTCCACTATTTATTCAATGTGAATGGAAAAATAACTGCTGTGAAGGGACTTGGGTGACTTTACAGTAGACAGAAATATTGCAGAATTTAAGTAGCTGTAGAGCACTGTCCTGCTTACAGGACGAGCTGCTTATCTGGGCTAAGATTCAGCTGTTTGGTGGTGTTCTGCTGCCACCTAGTGGCAGTTAGTTGCAATGACAGGGAATGGAAGGAGAAGGAAAGACCTTGCAAGTGTGCACGCTATGCCAATATAATATTAAGTAAAAGCACTAACAACTAGATGCAGTAATTAGTTAACGGGGAATACACCTACATAAGAATATTCCAGAGAGTAAAAGTCTCAGTAGTGAATCCTTTTGCCTGCAGTTGTTGCAAGATAATTTGGTTTGCCTGGGGCCAGAGCACCTTTCGTCTGACAGTGCCATATGCAGGGCATTCAGCCTTTGTGCCATGACTGATAGTATGTTGCTTCCTCCTGATCTTTCATGGGGAAGGGCACAAAGAGAAGGAGAAAGAAAAACATGGCATAAAAGATAACGATAAGGAGGAAGGCAAAGGAAAAGATTTAGAATCAAGGAAAAGGAGAGCATAAGACTCTCTTTGGCACCTCATCAAGCACCAGTTGGTGCCTTTTTTGCAGGATACTGTCTTGATCCCAGTCATGTCATCTGAATGTCAGGTCAGCTAACTGTTTTCAGAGAGGAAGCTACCTTTATTTATCTCTAGGCCTCTTCTACCGCCTCTTGAGAATTTGTCAGGTTCTTCAGAAGAGTGTTGGATTTCGATTAGGAATGGATAGTGAGAGCTTTTTCAAAAAAACAGATTGAGATGAGTGTCATTCTCATCCCCCTCAGTTTCAACAGCAGACTGGGTTGTCAGTTCTTCGCCATCCTAGGTCCTTCTCTCATTTGTGTATTTGGGTATCTGAGCTAAGACAACTTCTGGGGCCTGTACTTCTGGCACTGATTTATCCTTGCATGTGACTCACTGTATGCTGAGACCCCCCACCTCGATTGGGTGTTGGAACTGCCCCCTTGTCACAGAGTCTTCAGTACTGTTATTGGCACCAATGAGCTTAGTACTGTTTTTGGTATTGGAGTCTTAGGCTTTTGAGTTGTCAGCACTGATCTCCTCTTCAAGAGTCTACAAGTTTATCATTCCTGTTTTCCTTCCTCTGTGCTCTTATGGCCTGGCCCTCCTCTAAGGGCTAGATATAGTTTTGTACAGGCTCCTGGGTTCAGATAGATTTTGGAATTGATCTTTGAAGTTATGGAGAGGACATTTGTTTCTCCTTTGAGAGCATTGATGTAGACTTCAGTGGTGTTGGCTTCAGCCCCTGTCACGTAGCAGCCTGTCTCAGCGTGTTCATCATCTCTTCCATGCTCAGAGCAGAATAGGTAATCTCAAAAAAAACTGCACAGCTGCAGCAGGAGTCCTCTGAGGAGTCTAGATTTTCTCCCTCCCTTGTTCCCAAGAAAAGGACATGCAACAGTAGACACATTGACTCCCCTACAGAGTCTCTCACCTCAGCCATGGATTTGGATGTCTTCATGAAGACACCACATTTAGCAAGATCCTTGAATTAATGCATCAGAGTGGATCTTGGCCCACAGCATTCTTTCTCGGGACAAAGGGGTGCTGTTTGAGGCTTACTGCTCTGCAACCTGTTCTTCCAGAGTGGTCCCTCCTGCCAAGCACCTCTTTGATCTAATCACCAGGAGGGCATGGTAGGAGCCCAACATTTCCAAAGTTGTTTCCAGTAGGGCCAGCAAAATCCTCCAGTTATGTTCCAAGTGTCCTGTGGTAGATTCCTTAATCATAGTAGCAACCACTAGGGAAGAGTTGTCAGATGATATAGCCTCTATCCAGCTGCTTGACAATAAGTCCTGGGCTATGGACAGGGTGAAGAAGTGAGCATACCCCTCTGGTACGTTTGCCCTAAGAACATTGAACTGTGCCACTCACATGAGCCGCTTTCAAAGAGATCTAGTGGTACAGGCATTATCCTCTTTGAAGAAGTTGCCCAGACCAGAATGCAGGAAGCAGATGGAGACCAGAGAGGGCACTCTGTTGAATATAACCAACCTTTTCATGAAGCTCATGCACAGCATTAATGTTGGAGGGGCTCACATGGCAGGAGCAGGCATTATGATATGAAGCCATGCCTTGCTCAGCCTATGTGATTTTGCAGATGACTTCAAGGCATCCTTCACAAAAGGCGACTACAGTGGTACATTTGTGTTTGGTCCTACTGTGAAAGAAAACTACTGAAGTCTGAACAGGCAAGACACTGTCTGCCATAGATATCAAGTTTGAGACCTCTAGAAGATACTGCAGCAGGAGTCAGAAGGGGTCCAAATGTTTATGGTTCAAAAAAATCCTGCAACATTTTAACTCCACTTCAGACAGTGGTGGCTGAGGCAGATAGATGTGGCCCCTTTAATGGATGCTTACCCAGAGGGCAAAGTTGTTCTCAAACATATGGATATAGGGGTCCCTTTTCAGACAGGCAATTCCAGCATTTCTGAAATGTTGCCTGATTGTTCCCCTCTGGAGGCAATCAGGAGATGTTTATACCTCCACTCACCTGTGTGGATGGCCAATCACACGGCACTCATGGGTGAGAAGGATAATGTCCAGAAGATGTACAATTCCCTTTTCCCATCTCCCAGCCTCCCAAGTTTGACCAGTACCAGATGTGCCATCCCATCAATGAAAAGTGTCTAAAATAAAAATTAATTCTCCTTTAGAAAAAAGCACCATCCAGGAGTTCCCATAATACCAGGTTAGGATTTTGTCCCTGGTTCTTTTTGGTTCCAAAGAACAACAGGGATTTTGGGAGGCCTAAAATCGACTGGAGGTTGTGTGGTAATCTTCCTCAGACTTAAACCTCCTTGTAACAAAACCCGCACTCAGAATGGTCACCATGCAAGCAGTTTTGTTGCATCTGCAGGCAAATGATTGGATGTGCTCAACAGATCTTCAGGATGCCTACCTTCACATAATTGATAGCAAAAGCATCCAGAAGATTTCTATGCTTCTGGCTAGGGGCAATCATTCTGAGTTCAGAGCCCTACCCCCCGGGTGTTCACAAAGTACATGGCAGCATTCGTGGCCCACCAACAACTCGCATGAATCCACTTGTTCCCTTTACTGAGTTGGTTGGCTCCTTGCTGCTACAACAAGGGACTCTCATTAAAGCTAGAGACTACTTGCTGCAACTCTGCCTATCCTTGGGTATTGCTGTAAGTTATTATTTATAGGTTCATAGGTTCATACTAGGCTATCTGCCCAAGGGCATTTATAAGCCTAGCCCAGAGTTTTGTGGTTTTCGCCACCCCTTTAGTTTGAAGGATACTATGCCCATTATTTTGCTGTGCCTCTGTCAAGCAGTGACACTGAGGTAATCCCTGGGGTATATCTGCGATCTCCCATCCATTGGTCAAGATTTCTCTTGAACAAGGCCAGCGAGGTGCTCTGCCTCACATGTACCGGGATTTTGTTCCACAGCATAGGGAGTCTCTGAGTGATGAATCTGTCCCTCCAGCACATCCTATTAATAACCGTGTCAAGGTTTAAGTCTCCCGCCCTTGTAGTTCTGAGGGATCTAGATTTTTTGAGGTGAAGCATGTTCATCAATTCCGGTTTGGACATGGCCTTGCATGTCAGGCACAGGTCACCTCTGAGCAGACGGTAAGCGACTGAATAGAGCTGGAGTTCCTTCAGTCTGGCAGCATAAGACATATTTTTGAGACCCTTTATCCTTTTGGTGAGGAACTCTTGGGGCCTTTCCAGTTGCTGCAGGTGTCAGGTCAGGTACATCCCGAATGGGGCATTGTACTCAATCATTGGTCTGATGAGTGATGAGTACAGGGGGACGATGACCTCCCTTGATCTAGATGTAAATCCCTTCATAATCAGGTGGGCAATGTAGAAGGTCTTCCTAACTACTTTGGCAACATGAGTGTCAAACGAAAGGTTACTGTCAACCTGGGTCCCCAGATCCCTGATAACCTCTTCTGTGCTTAGTGGGTTGCCACCTTAGTGGGTTGCCACCTATATGGTAGCTGGGGGTAACCTTGTTTTTCCTGAAGGGTATGACTATGCATTTTTTGGCGTTTAACTTTAAGCCATGGCTCTGGCACCAGTTATCCGTTTCTGTGAGACCCTTCTGAAGGATATCTGTGTCAGGTGTGTTCTCGACTATGGCGCCCAGTTTGCAGTCATCTGCAAACTTTGTCAGCCATAACCCTCCTGTGTTTGCTTGTACTTCTGAGAAGTAGATGCCGAACAAGAGTGGGCCCAGGACTGAGCCCTGTGGGACACCACTTGTGACAGGCTTTGAGTCTGACATGGCGCCAGCAACTCTGACCCTGTGGGTTCTGTCACTTAGCCAGTTTGCAACCCATCTTGTGACGTATGAGTTTACATTTAAGCTGATGAGTTTTTTTATTTTATTTTACATTTGTTTACCGGGAGAGTCTGACTGGGCATAAAACCCTGGGAGAAAAGCTCCATCGTTAGTAAACTATTATGTTAGTAGAAAGAAAATTGCATAATACAATAAAGAAAAAAATAGTAACAGACATTCATAACAGTAAAAAGACTAGAACAGAATAAAGTGGTTGTGTAAGACAAGACCAATAATCTTTTATAACAGTGCTTCTAGAAGACAGTTCTTACAGTAGTAGCAGGTAGTGACATTGTATACAATGAGTGCAGTTACGATACTTAGTCTTATATACAGGTAGCATAGCAAACTGAAGACTTAAAATCGGGTAGATATTAACAGTGAGAAAGGCAAAAAACAACATAAGTTAGTCATATGGCTTAAATTCAGTGCTCATTACATATGCAATTAAAATTTTAAAATCAGCTAGTTCCATGGTTTGAGCTACCCATGCCCAGTACATGTACAAGTCCAGGAATTGATGAGATGGGCTTTAATGTGACGCTTGAAGTTTTATAAGCTAGTTATAGTTCTAATTTCAAGTGATAACGCATTCCACAGTTTAGCAATATAGTAGGAGTATAGAGAGTCACCTGAGATATTTTTACTCCTGGTTACTGAAAGTCAAGTCTTCAGCCAGCTCAAGCCATTCTGTTTGTCATATGCCATCTAGCTACCACAAAATCCACAGTGAGGCTTCCATCTGAATTGTTCTTCTCTGCAGGCATCTACGGAATGATAGTTTCCACCATAGTCATGGTAGAATTTGCATGCTTCCACATAGTCATTCTTCAGTGGCTGCTCAGGATTCAGTATTTTCAACTGTCAGACCACACCTCTGCTCCAGTCATTGTCACTCAGCTGTGCAGAATTTACTTGAAATGGTGACTGACTATCTTCCAAAAATATTCACACAGGAAGTCTATTTGTTGTTCTACAACTCACTACAACAGCACAGATGCTTCATCTCTGGAATGAGGATGGCATTTTGAAGAGTGGATGGTCCATGGAATCTGGAATCATAAGGAGGCCAGATGTCAAATTAGTGCTCTGGAGAATAGTGGTTCTCCTAACTTTGCAGGAATTACATGACCTTCTGCCTCCAGGATGATTTCTAAACATATGGACAATGTGTCCATAGTTTTTTGAAAAAGCAAGGAGGAACCAAATCCTACTCACTTTAGTGAGAGGTTATGAGGGTTTAGCAGATGACAAGCATTTTGCGTCATCTTTTGGTAACATTACATATGCTGAGAAGGACAAACTATCTAGCAGACTGGCTCAGCAAAACCTACTTGATGCCTCATTAGTGGTCTCCCAATATGGTGGTAGTGCATCAGATATTCATTTGCTGAGGCCAGCATTGTGGCAGTCTATTTGTATCCCTTACCATCAAACATAGCAGCTTTTCTACCCCTGATCCTTCCAAAGGGTCAGTCCTCAAGAAATACTGTAGTTGGGCTTGGCCTTTTGGACCTCTCTGTGCCTTTCTACCTTTTCTTCTGATGTCTAAATATTTGCCGCAGCATATAAAGCCATGGTGGTTCTCATTACTGCTGTTTTGCCACAACAAAGTTAGTTGCCTCTGCTAAGTCCTCAACTGTTTAAGTCCCTGTGGCCTTTTTATCATTTTCCAGGTTTTCTCTTTCACTTGTATGGACAGCCTCATCCAGACTTGCCAATCTCAGGTTAACTGCATGATTTCTCCATTTCCATTAATGGACAATGACCCTTTGTTATCTAGAAATATCATCCACATATTTTTCTGCATCACAAAAAGATTTTTTTTTCAGAAGCAAATGGAAACATGCTTTGATGGGCTGCTGGTCAAGGGATAAACTGTTCCAATTCTATTCCTGAAATTCTCCAGTGTCTTAAATTTGTATTGTTCAGGCTCAGGTTACTCTCTCATTAAAGTTCAACTTGCACCAGTATCCAATTATCATAATGGTTTTGACTCATATTCTATAGCATATCTTAAATTGTGTAAAGTTTTTTTTTTTTTTTTTATATAAAGGTGCTGTCCTTCTGTATCTGCCTGTTAGAAAGAGAGTGCCTTTCTTTGGGATTTCACTTTAGTCTTGGAAGCTGTAGTGGAAAGCATTTCTAAGCCAGCTTTCATGCGCAGCTAAAATTTTTGTCATGGAAAACCTTGTTTTAGTTACAGTTACCTCTGCTAGAAGAGTTTCAGAATTGCATGCCTTGCTATTTACTCTTCCCTAACGTATCTTTCTTAAGAACAGTGTATCCCTCTGTACTAATCTTTTCTTCATTCCTAAAGTTGCTTTAGAATATAGTTTGTGTCAACATATACACATGCCTGTGTTCTTCCTAAACCATACCAACAAAGGAGAGTACATCCTTCATATTCTAGATGTTTACAGACAATTGAAAATCTGTTTTCACAGAACTAAATCTTTCAGGAAGGATAGTCCGTTATTTGTCTCATTTGCTAACAATAAATTAAGAAAGGTTTTTAAGGTTACCTTGTCAATGCAGATATTTGACTGTGTCTGTCTTATAATGTCCTAACAAGGCCTTGACAGTCAAACAAATCGGCAGCAACTTCCACAGCCTTTTTCAAGAAGTACTCTGAGTGAATTTTGTGTTGCAGCAACTTGGTATACTTTGCAAGCCGTTACTAAACATTATAAGTTGGATATAATATCCTGGTCCAGCCCTTCTTATTAAGACATGATCCTCAGCAGTATCATGTCATGTTGCCACCAGGGTGTTTGCTTGGGATTCTGCCCCATAAGTTGGATTGAATGGACTGGATGAATAGGTTAAGGAAGTTAAGTACTTGCTATAACTCAGGATCCTTTCATACTTGCTATAACTCAGGATCCTTTCATCCTGGTTCATCTAATGCAACACCACTCCCTCTTCCCCACTCCAGATTATTTCCTGAGTACCTGAAAGTTTGTCCTGAAACTCTTCTGTATTATTTTGTGCTTTCCCTAAGCCTCAGTGTTCATTGGCAGGTAACAAACTCTGTCTGAGGAGTATTCCATACAGGTGGATAATGAGACAGAAACGTTTATAGGAGTTTGAGGCTAGAGCATTGGTTTTGCCGGATCAAATCTAACAAGTGGCTTGATGATCCATAAGTCGTATCTGACAGACTTGGATGAAATGATCCAGTGTTATAGTAAGTACATGACTTCCATTTCTGAATTATTCCACGTAAGTAGGTTCATAGGTGTCTATTAGGGTAGCGACTACTAGGACCCTTAAAAGTATTGCCATGCAACCCAAATGATGCATGTTTTAGCTATCTCAAAATATTATGATATTATAGAAGACATAAATATGGCACATATGCTCATCAAGCAGTTCCTGAAGGGAGTGCATTGTCTCTATTCATTGATGTGGAATCCTTTTCCTTGGAGCTTGAACTTCATGACTAACAAGCTTGACCATTAAGTATTTTAGCTGTCTTAGCCACACATTTTCACCCCTTGGAAGGTTTGTTTAGTGTGTCTAATTTCTGACGGGTGGATTTCAGAGCTGAACACTATCATTTGTAGAGAACCACTCATGGCTTTATACAGGGCTCAGGTATTCCTCTTGAATCCCCCCCCCCAATTCAGTCCATTCATATTTGTGTGTTCATTCTATGGGTAGAATTTTTGGGAAACTGAGCTTAATACCCTAGATGCACACCATCATTTCAGATTATAGAGTGCATGATTTAAGAAATACAGGCGAGAGGAAGATTTTAGGCATCAGTGGGCTTAGCTGGCATAAGCTCCATGAATCCATTGATAAGATGTATAGTTTTGTGGTATTTGGAGATTATTCAAAGTTCCACTCCTGTCAGTAGTCATCCAAGTGCCAGTCCAATAAAAATCTGAAAATAACTTCCCCAAAGAAGCTTGAGAGCTCTATATAAACTTGTCTGTTTTGTAAATCAAAGCCTGAAAAATAACCTCTTGGTAAAGATAGTAAATCCATCCACTGAACTGTTTACCTTAAACCATGCTTTTTCTGTTGTAGAAATGACGTCAGCAAACATTGCTATTCTAAAGGAGTTTTCCAAACTCATGAACTGTGTTCACCAATTTCTTCTTCTTTACAAGTGTCATCTAAGCAGAAGTTTAGAGACCTAAATGCAAGTCTCTGAAACAGCTAAGAAGTCACCTATATGAAAGCTACATGTAAATGGTGATAAGGGGCAGCAGGAGAGTGAAACTCAAAGTATTATATACTTACACAAAATACATCATTAGTTGAACAAATTGGAGATCAAAATACTTGGACATTTTGGAAGATTATGAATTTATGGTCTGTCGTCAAAGGTGGAAGATTCAAATATAATGGCATTCATTGGCTATGGCTTCATCACGCACTGTATTTCCCAGATGTTCCTGAAATATCCATTTAGATGCTGCACAGGTCCCCTGTTACCTCAGCATAAGAGAACCATGTGGCAAGTGCAGGTCAGTAGTGATCTTGTTTCTCAGCTAAATGGATTTAGAGAAGTGCTGTGAGACACATGGCCTTGTCTGGGCCTTCATGTATGGCTTTGCTAAAATGCAAGTAGGTAATGATTGGTCTCTGAGGCTGCTACAGAAGAAACAAGCTTGGAGACCTGTTCTTTACCTTATGTTACTTAAAAAAATATATATAAGGCATTTCACACAATCCCACCCAACGAATAGTATCTCAACATAATTATGCAGAATTATTTTCTGAAATGGGAGAATTTCTGGGTAGTCCATGTGTTACCTAATCATTTTACCATGACAAGAGGCAAGGCCCACAGTTGGACACAGACACTAGCAGCCAACAGACAGTGAGAAAATGGTCTTCATTCAGTCTTCACAAGGACAACTGGTTGTTGTGAAGAATGAATGAAGAAATTTTTATCACCTTCTGTTGGCTGCCAGTGTCTGTATCCAACAGAAGGTAAGAAAATGTTCTTCATTCATTCTTCACAAGGAAAACTGTTTGTCACAGTTCTCCAGTCAGTTGGTAAACCCAGGATTTGGGAATATGGCTCATCTTTGTTTTTATTTTTTTTCTCAAGGAGTGTAAATACTTCATTCTAACATTTTTCAATATAATGTACTGTTCAGTCTCCGTGCATGGTACATTTGTTTTTTCGACACTGATTGCTGATGCACTTTTTATAATTTTTTATATAATACTAGTAGAGCAACCTCATCTCAAGTAGTCAGTGCTTACATTCAGTTGTCAATAATTTGTCATTCCATTCTTAAGCATGCAAATCCAAATACCACCATCAGCAATTCTCTTCTTAATTCCATGTTTAACATTGCTCTTCAAACAAAAATAATTAAAGAAATTAACTATTTACAACCTAATCTAAGAGCTTGAATTAGTGACTGTATTGTTCTATTTTCTCTTTTTTACATTTCCTAACAACTGGAACAGTGATTTCTCACTTTGTACTACAGTCTGTTTTATTAAATAGATCTTTGGTACTTTGTTCCGTTTCAGTATCCTCTACAAAACCTGTTTTCATTACATCCTAAACGGCCTATTTTTAACCATGGAGTCTTATTTATGATCTGTGTTAGTTCCGTTCCAAGTTGTTAATCTCTCTAATTTTTTCTACCTCTCGTATTGATGGTTTGTCTTTGAGTTTCCATTTTGTAGTTGTAGCTTTCTTAGCCACTATTAACAGTAAAGACAGTGATGATTTCACCTCTTAGTACATGTTATTTTATACCAACTCAAAAACATCTCTATACTAAGGCTAAATTCCAAGTACAAGACTTAGCATATCATTCAGATTATGTTTGTTCTGAGGCAACTCCATAAATTCAGAAATATTCCCTCACAAGGACCTCTTTCTGAGCCATTATATTTCCGATGTATAGATTCTTGTTTGTGAGAACATTTTTTGTGTCATAGGGGTATATAAATGTTTATGCAAACATGTCCATACAAAGAATCTACATTTTCTTGATTTAGTTTCATATCTAGGAGTGCCATAGCTCCTTCCACTGATCATCTGTAATATCTTTCTTTACATGTACACTCCATACTGTTTTACCTTTATACTGCATTGTCTTTTTAAATCTAATATTGCCTTATACACTCTGCTCATTACGCTTTTCTGTTCTGGCCTCATTTAAAAAACTCCATTGTTTGTAGTTTAATAAAATTACTATTCTGCCTCTACACATTTTCCTTAAATTCTAATACTAGACCTGTATACACAAGTCAGTCTGAGTTCATTAATGCCAAAACTTGTCTTGTTTCTTCTTATTCCATTACCTCCTCTCCTTTTTATCTTCTGCTCCCAAAATCTTGGGACTTTGTTCTTCCTTCTCCAAATGCTTGTGACATTCTCTTCTTTGTCTTTCTTATTACCATGTACAGTATAACATATTATTATTATTCTGTTTGTCCAAGGTCTCCGGTATAACGTAATTGGTATTATTCTAGGTTTCCAAAGTCTAACTTTCTTTAACATAAACACTTGCATAACACTTTTATGTATACAAGGTTGTACATAATGTTTTTTTATATTCTTTTCCTAGATCTGCCTACCCATATGTGGTGGTGTTACCTTGTTGAGCATTATGCCTGTCGTGGGCTTCTATTTGTGCATATATTCTGCATTCTGATTGTAGATCCATTGCCTTTTTAATATGCCTGTATGTCTAGTAGTCCCAAATCACCATGCTGCTTTGTCAAGGTTAATTTTTCCCCTTGCTCCCTTTCCTTTTTGTTGTTCCAAAGAAATTACTTAATTTTCTCATTCATATTCTTCTGTTTCTGATCTCTTGGCTGATGCATGTAGGCCTGACCCACATAAAGAACAAATAGGATCAAGGTATCTTAATCACTTATATCTTATTGGTTTCCATAACTAGTTTTGCCTTGTAGTCTTTTTTCAAACATTTTTACAGTATCACATTTTGAACAATGACATATATTAATAGCAAATGAAACAAACCATAGTAGCATTTTTCATCATTTTTATACAACATAGGTATTTTTTAACATTCTTGTCATTCTGTCCAAAATTACATACATTGCTCAATTCCTGTCTTCCCTTAAATCTCACTCCTTTTGAACATTATTTTGCATGTATTGTTCCCATAAATTCCATTTACTTCTATGTAATTTGCTCATTCCATTTTCTTTCATCTCATTTACAGTATCCAGTACTTCAGTTACAGTTGGTTAAGATTTTGATTTCCAACTTTTTAGTATTTTTTTTGGTAGCCAATAGTATTAAACTTAGTAAGTACTTTTCATTGTCTAGGCAATTTAAATTGTATGCAACACCTAAAAAATAATAATTTCCTTATTTACATCAATTTGCTTCCCTCATTTCTCACAAACTACTCTGTGGGGGTAAAAAATAAAAATGAAAAATAAGGGGAAAAAATAAACAAGAATACTCTGTAGGGAATTTGTAAAATTTGCCAAATTATTAAATTCACAAAATCATGTTCCTGTTTACCTCTCTCATAACCAGCACACCTCTGGCATTTGCTCTCTACCTAAGGAAAATTCTCTGAAGTCTACTTGGGGTATACAATACCTTTGCAAGTGCTTCCAAGCAGAAATCCTAAGTCTTTAGGGTATTTTCCCTTTATAAGTTACCTTCCCAGTATCTCTTCCCAATTTTTTCTAACCTTGTGTGAGCAGTTCTTATAATTATAATGCAGTATTTTATATGACCTTTTAATTATCCCCCTTTTTTAATAGCAGCTTCTGTTCCAGACTCAACTAAAAACTGTATCATAGCCGGTCTTTTACTTAGCAATTTCTTATCTGTTTGTCTTTGACTGTAATATATCAATCCCTGATAGGGAAGGCAGACCTGCAGTCCAAACTTCTTCTTGCCTTTACCCCTTTCTTTCCCTTTCTAATTATTTGCTTCCAGTACCTTGAATCCTTTGCTGATTTTGTCTAGTAAATTCTGGTCCCCTTTTGCCTGTTTTCCATACTTGTACTTGCAGGCATTCCTATTGATAAAACCTCCTTTCTCCCTTCCCGTGTTGGCTTAGTTCTTAGAAGAGTATTTTCTGCTACTTTATAAAGTTTTTGTTAGCCTTTTGGACCTGCATCCAAAATCCTACTTTTTTTATTTCTCAGCCTCCCCCAGTTCATCGTCATAATCATCATAATCTCTTTCCACTTTGATTTATAACCTTCTACTTGTGTTTTGTATGTGAGCATTAACTTTGTTCTGTAAAGTATTTCTTCAAATTGCAAATCCTAGGCCACCTTTTCCTGTGGAGAGGAACAGCTTATCCCCCTTAACTGTTGCTTTTTTCCCCTTGACAAATTATCATCCACAACGTCCCCACTGGCTGAGAAAAGTAAGCCTGATCTGTACATAAAACTGAAAGAACCAAAACATTTTCAGTACTTCTATCCTACTATCCAAATCCATAATCAATTTGGGAATTTATTAATTTTTCCTAATTTTTGTATTATATTTTGTTTAGTCTCTTCCCGCATATCATTAGCTGCCATAAGAGTCCTTTTTTAATAGATGCATCTAAAGACTTCATCTTATCATGTCCCATTACATGTGGGTAATGCTGAACTAATTCATATGTGGGGTACATGGTTTATCACTATAGCCTTTGTTTTTTTATTTTGTATCCCAAAAAGACTTGAAACTGTCTCAAAACTTTCCACTACATCAAAATGTTCTTTTCTGGATTTATCAAGTACAAAAGAATATATTAAAACAAAGCTAACTTTTCTTGATTACCATATACATTATATCACTCAGTCTGTGAGTGCCTTATTTTGTTTTCCAGTGGCTCTAAATATTAATCAAATAAAAGGGAAAGAGTATTTTCAAACAAAGCTTGTCAGAGGGGAGCCTCCCACCCTTCATATAGCCTCTTAGTTGACCATATTGTATTCTGTCAAAGAACAAAAATGCTTCCATTTTCCTCATCATAAAATACTATCTGTCTGTATCAAATGCTTCTCTTTATCAAAACCCTGCAACAATAGCAATGTTTTCTTGTATTCTGCATCCTGCTGGATCATCATAAATGTTTTCCTGTCCTCCACAAAACCACATTGGTCCATATATATCAATTTTGGCAACATCTTTGTCATTTTCTTAGCTAATATAAACATAAAAACATTATAATTTTTGTTTAAAATTTAAATGGGTGCATATAAAGCTGGCTGTAAAATGTCTTTACCCCCTTTTGGATAACACAGCCACTACAGCTTTCTTTCAAGATGCTTGTACCCACTGTCCCTTTAAAATACCATTAACAAAACCTTCTAGATCTTTATCACTTTCTTCCCTCCCTCAAAACTTCTAAATGAGTCTCTGTTCCTGGAGGTTTCCATGTTGATTCATTATACTCCATAATTTTTACCAAATCCCTATTGTAGCTGTTAATTATTGAGCCTCATCTTCCTCTAACCCTTATGTAATTAAGACTTCATGAGTATTTCCATTTGTGCCCTTACTTGGTCTCCACACTCCTGTGTTTAAAAAAGCATAAACTGTCCAAACTATATCTAATATCTGTATAGGATCTCTGGTTATTTTTTGTCATACAGTAGGCTCCCTAGGTTTGGCAATAATCCTTTCTACTTTCTATTGACTGAAGTTATTGTGCTAATATTACTTTATAATCTTTTGAATAATTTCTTCCTAAATTTCTTTAACTGCTTGCTCAATCCCATTTCAACCAAATTTCCAAGTATCTCATTCTCTCATGACCCCACAAAAAGTGGAAGCTCTGCACCAAGTCGTGTGTTGCAGCGTAGTTAACTACTGTAGCCTTTGCTTTTGCTTCATTTACTTTACATCCTGCTATTCTATTAAAATATTTCAGTTTCTCTGATGTAATGTTATAGCATGTTCTGGATTGTTAATATGTAATAGCATATTGTCTGCAAAATTAGCTATTTCCTCTCTATTGTTTTTCCATTATATGTAGTTATGTTTGATTGTCTTATGGCCCTAAATATAAACCAATGAGTATTGTTGAAAATGGACAGCATAGTCTGTCTTGTAAGGCTAAACACTTAGCTCTTGGCTCATCACCACACTTCACCCTAGCTTCAACTCCTCTGTAGATAATTAAATGTTAATGTTGTTCATGTTTGTGGAAACCCAAGTACCTCAAATGATCTTTCGTAAGTTCCCAACTCACTCTGTCTAATGCTTTTTTAGCATCCAAACCTCATGACATTAATGTATTGCTGTTGTCCTTGGCATTCTTTTTCTATCTGGGAATTATGGTTCATCTTGTCCTCAAACTGAATTTTAATTGCTTTGTTTAGAGTGTTGATGAGTACCCCCATCAGATTCCCTTTTCTCAAGTTTCTTTGCACACATCTTGGCATTTCCAGTAAATTTCGAAATCTTACTGCAGCCATCACAGCTATTCTTATTCATAGGAGGCGGAATTAGATACTGGTCAGTTAGTTCTAAACTTCCGACAGAAAAAGAATAGTTACTTCCACAACATTCCCTCTTTTCCCTTCTGCTGTCCATCACGGAAATCCCCAGCTTTCTATTCTGAAAGTTCTGGGTCACATGGCAGCTTCTCTCATAGCAATACATTGGGAAAGACTGCATATGAGAGTGCTACAATGGCTTCTATTTGCACAATGGTCATTTCAACAACTTCCACACTGAACGCAATAAAGATAACACACCCGTGCAAATCACACCTAATATGGTGGTAGTTGGCGAGGACAAGACCACAATGAGGGAACCATTTGTGCTACCACACACCAGCTGATGGGGTGGGATAGGGTGCCCTACAGTATTAGGACAGGGGGCATCTTTCAGGTGGACCAATCTGAAAAAAGATGGACCAAATGTTGAGGAGTTGAGGCAGTCAACGTTGCTGGAGTTGCTCACAGTGTTCCTGCAGGCTGCATTGACATTCAGACCGACCACATGTCCGTAGTTGCAGTTCAACAAGAACGGGACAGGAACCTAGTCACAGGTACAACAATGAGCAAGGGGCAATGGGCAGGTCCCCAATCGCTTTGAGAGCATGGCATTGTGGCAATGGGCATCAGGGTCATTAGCTTTCTGATGCTGCAGAGGAGCAGGGTCATCCTCACAGGGTCGACCTCAGAACAGTAGAACAATACTATTTTTTTTCGAGTATGGGAATAAACCCTCAGTGGGAAAGATTTTTTACCGTAGCCAATGAGCCACCCTGTGATGCCTTTTACCTCTCCAAAGCCAAGCAGGGGCACAGCTATTGTTTTGTTACTCCTCCAGGGGAAGTCCTTTGGGGCCGCGCTGGTGTTACCTCCCCCTGTCTCCCCTAACCTTCCTCTATTTCCCTGTTATTCTTTTTCATATAAAAGCAAACAACCTTCACCTTTCTCTAATTCTTGCTTGCTCGTTCTCGATGCTGGGAAATTGGATATGGATTCTGACTCAGATCTCAGGGGGGACTCCTCATCATCCTGGACCCATCCTGCTGACTCACTTCGTCTCCAGTTCCTCACCCATCCCCAACACCCACAGCATGGTTCAGGATGGCTGGTAGCTTCTCATGGCCTTTGCAGGTCAATCCCTAAACGCCGGTTCAGGATTTTTTAAACTAGCGGGTCAGTAAAAGTTGGACTGTGTTGTTGGACCGCTAGTAAATGGATTGAAATGGGTGAGTTGCTTCAGGACATCAGTTGGACCCTGTTACAAGCAGGCGGCTACTTGGTATTTCTATTTCTAACGACAGTAAGCATCTTTGAAGCTTATCGGCTATCTTAAGAGTACAGTCACCTGCTCTTTGAAATCTTTTTATATAGGCCTTTTTGGGTACAGATTATATTACACAGACTTCTCTAGAAGCCTTTTAAAAATTCTTCTTTTTCATATCAGACCACACCACCAGTTTGACCAGGAAAGTCACCATTCTCAATATTTTTACATAGGCTTAATTGATGTGGTGACTATTTGAACCAACTTCAACATGCACTTTGAAATTTTCTATTCAGTAAAGCATATTATTTAATTTTCTTTTCTACTTTCAGCCGGTGTCTGAGCTACAGGCCCTTTCAGTCAAGTATCCTTGTTACCCTTTATCAACCACAGAGTAATCGCACCACCTATCCCTTTCTTAACTCTATTAAAACCACTAGTAATATTGCTAAGTCCATTTGGAGACCCACCTTCTTTAAAGTTGGATTATTTGCTAAGGTATTTGTTGCACAAGAAAGGGTTCTTTATTTGGAACTCAGATGACAAGCTGGGTGAACAAAGATCTGAAATCATTTTCAATTTGGCTTTATAGCTGTTGCATTTAGCAGAAAGGGGAACAGCTGTTCTGGCATTCAGCAAAAAGAAGTGGCTATTGTACCAGATCATTTGTGTTATCCATCTTTATGAAAGCTTGCTCAACCATTAAACCAGTTCTATTTGATGCATTTTTAGCTCTTTTGGCTCACATAGCTCTCATACCACTGTGGTATCATTGCTCGCGGGATAGCAAAACCCTTGGGTTCCTCAGGATCCATGGAGCTTTACAAAGTTCTCAGGGTAGGGAGGGAGCTAGGGATTGAACCCTCTCTGTAAAAGTTATGTTCTCCCTTGAGTTCCTCATGATCATATGTCCAGGGGCGCTACCCCGTAATGCTAGAGGAGCGAGAGAAGACACTCTCCACATAAAGAAGTTTCTCCCTTTGGTGCTGGTCTGGTGTGGAGTGTTCATCTGCCTGGTCTAATCTTCCCACCCTTTGTACCTTGGGAAGAGCGTGTATATAGGTGGCTGGTCTGGTACTCTCTTATTCTGCTGGCGTGAGATTGCTCTCTGCTGCTTGCTCTTGGTATGTTTGTATATGGCATTTTCTGTATATAGTTGTAGGATGTGTCGTGCTGGTTGTCCTCGTGCAGAGCGAGAGCCAGATCTGAGGTAAAGGCGCGAAGCTTGATGGTATAGCATGGCAGTTTAGGCTTCTTTTTTTGGGCTATGCTTATTACAGCAAGGGAGTGCATCACAAAACAATGGAAAAAAGATGATTTCCCTGAAGACACCATCTGGAGGTGCTTGCATATTGAGATATTTTTACTACACAGTCAAGCCTCAACTTCATGCTTAAACTTTATTTAAAGTACTTGTACGCAGCAATATCAGTCTGTCTCTTACAGTATTTTTGCCAAGAAATCCTTGTGAACAAAAGTAATCAGAGAAATGTCGGAATGACACCATAAGATAAGACTCTTGGCTCTGAATGCATCCAGCACACTGCCGGGGAAGAGCAGAAGACAGGTATGAGTAGAGCTAGAGGCTGTATTGAAGTCTTAAGAGGATGCCCATTTGCTGAGGTGCACATAAATGAAAGGAGGATTTAATGCTCAAGTGCTATACACACATATTAGAACCTGAAACACAAGAACTGTAAATCAAGGTAAACCACCTGAAACACACGAACTGTAAATCAAGGTAAACCAGGTGTGATTAAAGATGAGCTGATACAAATAAACAACATCTTTAGTGAGTGAAAATGACTGGAATTGGACATTTTATATCAGATATTCAGTGTATGTTCTGCTGTGGACAAGAATCTTGCAAAAGAAGTGGAGTAGCCCTCGTAGGTAGTAAAAGACTGTCAAAGTCAGTGCTTAGTTGCGACTCAAAAAATGAAAGAATGATCTCCATCAATACTCCAGGGATAGTGACTCATTTCTAAGGCCATACACGTTTATTCTACAATTACAGATTTACAGATGTTGAAGAAGGGAGACATTAACCAGCTTTTATGAGTATCTGCAGCAACATATGAATATAAAAACAAAAAAAGCTATTACATTCACCAATGGAGATTGAAAAGTTAAACCTTGTAGTCAAACAACTGGAGTAACAGGCAAGCTTGGCCTTTGTGTGTAAAATTAAGTGAGGCATAGACAAGTAGAATTCTGTCAAGATAATTCACTAGTCATAGTAAGAGCTGTTTTTCTGCAGCTTAAGAGATGACTTTGAACATGGATATCAACATATGATTAATACAGAAAACTGACTATACTTTGTAGTCAGAGATGGCAGAATTTTATACAGTCAGCAAAAATATGACAATTTTCTAATTGCCAGTCAGATCATCACCTTCTTTACACAAAATATAGAATGAAATTAAAGAAAACAGTAAAAGTCTCCAGGCCAACTAGATGCGAGCTCCCAATTTCCATGTGAATGTATACTGCAGATAAACAATTTTGAGGGCTCAGCCCTCATGGATGGAATGCCAGAAGAGCCAGGGATAGAAGTTCTTGATATTGTTTTGGAAGTGACAAAAATATTCTAAATAGAATGAGGATTAAGAAAGCAAAATAGCCCACTGGGGCTTTGGAAATGGCCTATGAAAAAAAGGAGAGAAAAGGCAGTGGATGTATGGAAAATAATTGAATCCAGAGTGTCAGGAAATAGCATATTTAAATGAGCAGTGCAAAGAACTGAAAGAAGATAACAGAGTTGGAAAGTGTCAAAGGAAAAAACTTCAAAGACCAATACACGTAAGGTTCAGTTAAGGCACATTTAATAACTTGCTACAAGGAGACAAAAACATGCAAATACAGGATTTTGCCTAACTACTAACAGGAAGTATGCTATTCTTATACTGTTCTACAAGACATTGCCTTCTATGGCTGACGTAATCAAACACAACTTTCAGTATTGTTCTACAGCAGATGTTACTCAGATTTTCTGCTGACATGACTGGATTTATGAAAAACATTTTGAGAAAAACAACCTGGCCTTGGTGGGCCCTAGCCCGTTACAAACTTCTATTGTGTAGTTCTAATACATGTGTTATATTTCAAGGTACTTTTCTAACTTAGACACAAGCAAACGCTGATTGCAGTTCATATTTTCATGCAGTCTTTGTTCTGATTATCTATAGCTTCTGCAGCTGTGTGTTTTCTCACAGCACAAGCGGAACTCCTTGTCTAAGTCTCATAACATTAATACATCTATTCATTATTTTCCTGACACAAGCAGAACTTATCTGCTTTCCTGTAAATTTCCAAAGCATAAGCAATAGCTGCGCATATTTCATGACAATACAAGGTTAGAAAGCTTCTGCAATTCGTACAGTTTTTATGCAGTGTGAAATAGAATAAATGTGTTAACCCTTTTCAAGCCTTAAATGCACTAAGCATATTACTAATACATACACTAATACTTATTTTTCTGACAAAGACAAGAAGTCTTTTCGAGAAATATGATCGTGTTAAAGAAAGTTTCCAGGTAAAAAGTAGGTCTGATAAAAGACAAATATGGAAGATACATAGCGGAAGAGAAGGTGGCAGAAATATAAACAACACATGGTGGACTCTTGCATCATTGGTGTATGCAGTGGTATGTCCCCTTATTTAGAGCTAGATATCCTAGAAAGTGAATTTAAATGAGCCATAGAAAACCTTACTAATAAGGCTTGCAGCAAGTTCTAGAATTCCTGATAAATTGTTTAAAATATTTCAAAATTCAGATGTTACAGTGTTGTTGATAGTTTGCTAGCAAATATGGAAAACAGCAGTGGCCACTGGGTTGGAAAAGGTTATCTTATATTCAGTTTCCAGAAAATGACTTTGTGCTCGGTTTATCAAACATTAGCATTAAATATGCTAGCAAAGTAATGCTCAAGATCCTGATAGCTAGACAGTAGCACTGCCAGTTGTGAGGTCAGTTTTAGAAGTGGGGTGGTACTAGAGAACAGGTTGCCAACATCTGGATAACAGAGAAATTAAGGAAGTTCCAGAAAAATATGTATACTTTGACTACCTGAAAGATTTTGACTGTGTAGTCCATAAAGTGTGGCAAGCTCTTATTGAAATTACGATATTGGATCACATTATTTGTTTCCTGTGGAATCTGTATGCAGACCAAGAAGCAACAGTTAGAAATTAATATTAATTAACTGATGACAAAGCTGTTGTCACCCTTATTTAATTTATACGTTCAATATATTATTTGAAATGTTGGATTAAGTGAATCAGATATTGGGATCAGAATTGCCAGGGGAATATTAACCTCATATCTAGATAGGAGTACACTGATGGCTGAAAGTGAGAAGGAGTTGAAGAGCCTTTTAAAGAAGGTTAATGTAGAAAGCAAAGGGTCTGGCTTGGTGTAGCATCAACAAAATAATAATAATAGTAGGAAAGAAGTGGAAGCAGTGACAGATTTTAATTTCCTGGGTTTAAGGATTTCTGCAAATGCTAATTGCATCCATGAAGGTAAAAGGTAATTGTTTTGGGGTGTAAATAATTGGATAATTATTAAAGAGCAAAAGCATCACATTTTCAAAAAAGGTCCTTATAGTCAAAGTTGTAATGTTCTCAGTAAACCCATTGGAAGATCTGAAAGTAAAAGTAAGTGGTCCTTATTGAAATGTGGTGGTGCTCAAAATGCCGAGTCCTGACAAGCAGAAAAAATGACAGAAAATCCAGGAGAACAGCAAATCTTGAACATTGCTTTTCTCCTTTAATCTTCTCTTTTGCAGGGGCAACCCCCCAGATCACCATACCTCAGAGAAAAGGGAATATACAAAGAAATAGCCACCTTGGAGTTAGTATATGTAAGTCCTTCTTTTGTCCATTCAGTTTCTGTGTTTCAGGACTCACTGTATCGGGTCCCAACATTTCAAATAGTTACCATAACTAAGGAAAAAATTATTTGGTCACTTTATGCAAAGAGAATTCACTGGAGAAGATGTTAATGCTGTGATCAGTGAAGGAAAAAGAAGGGATGGTAGAGACTAAGAAGATAAACAGCATAACTGAGGTAATGAACATAAATTTATAAGAACTTGGAGAAATGTTTTAAAGGTAGGTTTGGTGTGCCAAAGTCCTTGAACAACAGAGCCCAGCTTGACTACATGATTAAACTACAATTTAGAAATCTGTACAACATTCCAAAATATACAAATATGTAATAAGCACATGTTAATGGATTAAGAGAAGAATGGGTCATTAGTGAAGTCTAAAAGGGTATAAAGACTTAATTTTATTGACCAAAAAGAAAATCTTAAAGGAAATACAAGGATTCTTCATGCTCATCAAATGATTTATAAATATCAGTGCATACCAAGATTATATATTCCCCATTCTGAAGGAGATATGGGCCTCCTTGAAATTGAGAACCACTTGGCCACAGGATAAGAATCCACAAACGATCTCCACTCAGTAATTAAAACACTTGTTTAATAAGGCTTCGCCTCCAAACCATAAAACACAATGTGAACACAGTAGAGTTAAGCGCTTTCACCCAGTCCAAATACCAGGCTTCCTCAGGCTTGGTTTGGTGTTCCTCCTTGAAATTGACTACATGTATAGATCATGGGACTGCATACATATCTGCTGACCTCACAAGACCCAAATATAGTGAAAATTTTGAAACATGAGGAGAATAAATATAAGATAACTTCCCTGCTTAGTCTAGTAGAAACGTATTGGTGTCAAGCAGAAATGGAAATTAATCCAGAAGTAGATAAAAATCAGGCATCAACTGAATGTACCAAAAACAAAAGAAAGAATGTAAGATAAAGGATCAGCTGAAAAGGCAAGAAATGTGGAAAATGCATAAATATAGTTGCAAGTATAGAAAACTCCTGGAACAACCTCATGTTGATCAGGATCAAACTCAGGAATGGTTAATGACAGGTGAATTCAAACCAAAGGATGCAAGGTTACTACTGACGGCCCAAGATAGTAGACTATGTACACTCTGGTTTACAAAGCTCCATTGAGCATGTGGGAGAAACAGACAAATGTAGGTTTTGCAAAACAGATTTGAAAACAGTTGCACACCATGTTGCTGGTTGTGACATACTAATGGCAGGAGGACCATATACTGAAAGGCATAATGCTGTAGCAAGACTGTTGCACACTGGGGATTGTGCAAACATTATAATATTGAAATAGCTGAAAAACACTGGAAATATGAGCCACAAAGCAGCATAAAAAATAAAGTCTACATCACATGGGATAGATGTGAGAAAACCAGATATAGTGGTCCATGAAAAGAAGACAAAAGTAGCATTGATCAGTGAAATCACTGCACTCAGTGACTACAGCATCTTGCATGCAGAGAAGAGACACAGTCATAAAATATCAGGATTTGCAGGCAGAAACGATAGCACTGTGGAAGAAAGATACCCAGACAGTTCCAATAGTAGTAGGAGCAACAGGTCTTGTAAAAAAGGATCTGCAATCGTATTTAGCCACGTTACTGATACATTTAACTCAGTATGAGTTGCAGAAGGAGTTATTACTGGGTACATTGTGGGTGCTGCGAAGAGCACTTCTTGTTGATTGAAAAATACTATTTGCATGAACTTCATAATTAGATGTAGGGATTGAGTCCATTCCTGCCATGGTATTAGAAACCCAAAAGATTTGGAGAAATTAAAAAAGAAATACATAGGCCTAAAGTAGTAAAACTGTTTGATCAGACAAAATACTGAGTACTTGATTTGCAAATTTTCTTTAGCCCTCTACATTGATTACCCACTAGAGGGTATCCAGAAGGCTGAAGAAAGGCAAATGTTTGTCTGTAAAAGTGCATCACTAAAAAATCATATGTTTTTATCATAAAAGTTATGGATATTGTTCTTGTAGAAAAGTGAGTGAAGCATTTAAATTGATGGATACCAGCTAGCATTTGTTCTTTAGGATAAGGCTGATTTATACACTGATGTTGCAGTTTTATGTCTACTGTTAATACTGATGTTATTTCTTAATTTTCTGTTGGATTTCTAAATCAAGCTAAAACAACGTATGGTCTATTGGCCACACTCAAGCCTGCCATAGGCTTCCCAATGGCCTACCAATAGTCATTTTGCCCATTGTGTTTTTACTTTTTGCAGTACTGGGCTGAGACATGGTTTTCAACTTTGTCTTTCATCATGGATTTAAGATTTATGTGATTGTGCCATCAAGCGTGCCATAATCGTTAGTTCATGTGTGTATACTTTGCAGTATTAACATAAAGAATTATAGGACTGTAAATTACACTAGCCCCTCCCTTTCCTTTTTGCTGTGTGTGAAGCTAAAGGGCTTTTTCATGATGTCTGTTAAATCAGTAGTTCACAGACTGTCCCTGCCAAATGACTAGTTTATTTCCAGTCTTTCTCAGACTAGTACTAACATGAAACAACTACAATGCATAGATATACAATATAGAACCCACAGCAAATTGAAGAGTTTTCTTGAGTTTCCACACCTTGTCTTAAGCTGAACAGTAAGACTGGCCGGGACTACAATGAAATAAATTTATTAAACCAGGGATTCTAGATGTCCTGGGGTGCATTTTAGATGTTTTTCCAACATTTTGATCCAACGATAGCCTTAAAATGTTTGACTAAAGAAAGAAATTCACTCTTATTTTCTTTCAAGAAAAAAAATAAGTTGTGTCCAGGCTTTAATGTTCGAAGCTGGCAAAAATGGTATTCCAATAAACTAAGCTGATAAAAGCTTATACTAACACAAAGAAGCTTATCTGGAAATACTGCTTATTTTTCAATTCAAAAGAAAAATAGCCATTTCCTATGCACTTCTCTGGTATTAGATTGGGATTAGAGTGAAGGAACAAATGACCATAGTCATATATTTAAATTTGCTTTACTGTCATAAATATTTTCATCATGTCTTCTAACTCTTACCTTGAAAAGAATCTATGAAAATCCAAATCAGGGACCTATTTTAAATATTTATTTTACGTACATAGAAAGTTGCTAGAATAGCAAGTTTTGCATTTGCAAGCATATTATGGATGAAGCAAATTATGAAACTGAACATGTCTGTCAATATTTAGTGAATATAATCGTGATAATTTGCCAAAAAAGCACAAATCTTGTGAGGGACACACCAAAACATGAGACGAGGTCAGAGACTCTTGAGATTAATGGCCCTTGCCCATACACAGAAACACCAATTACAGCCACTTGTATGACTGTATGCACCTCAGATATCTGCTTGCTGTCAAATAAATGCATAATTAATAGTCCAAAGTCATATTTCAGTTTGTCTCTGTTAGAACCACACAGGGCAACCCACTGCAAAACCCCTCTACCTCTAAACATATTAGTATATCAAACCTTGTAATGTAGGGTCCAAGAACTGAGCTTGTCTCAACTCTACCTTTGTGACTCTTTCTAGATCCCCTTCCACAGGATGTGTAGTATCTTCTGACAACAGTGCATCACTGTTACCCTAGGTACTGCCACTCACCTCTGCCCTTGCAGTCACCCTGTCCAAGGGAATATCAGTATCTATCAGCAGCTGTGACTCACCTTCAGGCTCACTGCCACAGGGTAGCTCTCTCCCTTAAATAGCCACATCACCAGCTTCAGGTGTGGGGTTTGTCTAGGGTCTCTCCAGGCTACCAGACTCACATGCCTGTCTCCAAGTCTGACTCTGTGTAACTACATGCACACATGGTGCTGCATTATGAAAATCATTCCCTATAAAGACATCTGCAGGTATATCCTCAAACACACCTACTTGCTTGCTTCCTTTTCCATCCTCCCAGTCAAGGTGAACCCTGGCCAAAGGTACTTGGAATGGGGTCCATCCTAAATCTCTGACTGGAGTGGACTGCCCAAGCTAGTACTGCTCCTCTTTAACGACTGCAGGTTTTACAATGGTCAAGTCAAAGGCTGTATCTTGGCAGTGGCCTGTTTTCCATCCACCAAGATAGCATACAAACTCCAGTGATAGTTTGGTACCCCTTTTGTCTCCAGAAAACTTACCACTGGCATAATGTTATTACCACTTGTTGGCTCCCCAATCTTTTGTTCCCCACCATGCTTCAGTGGACTTGTGCATGCTGTGTGACCCCTCTGGTTGCAATAAAAACATCTAAACCTTTTTTTTTGAAACACCTTTATTGAATTATCACTTGTGATGTCACATTTACATTTATATAAAAGTAATCAAACTGTATTAATAAGTTAAAATTAACAAACATTATGATTCACATATATATTGCTGTATATGTAGACGAGGGTAAGGTGGTTCATACAGCCTATCCTGACCTCGCCAAGGCTTTCAACACCATCTCCCATTCTGGAATTCTAGCTAAACTCACTAAACTAGGTATAAATCCCTATGTCACAAGATGGGTTGCCAACTGGCTCACTGACAGAACCAGCACTGTAAAAGTTGCAGACTCCAAATCTGACTTCAAACCAGTGACAAGTGGAGTACCACAGGGTTCGGTCCTGGGACCTCTCCTGTTTGGTATCTACTCCGAAGTACAGGTTAACATAGAAGGTCTTTGGCTAACGAAGTTAGCAGATGACTGCAAACTAGGAGCCATAGTAGAGTCCCCAAATGATGTGGACATCCTACAGAAGGGCCTCACTGAGACAGATGCCTGGTGTCAGAGCCATGGCCTCAAGCTCAATGCCAAAAAGTGCATTGTCATCCCCTGTGGTAAAAACTCTGTACCCATGCACTACCACATAGGCGGCAGTCTACTTAACGCCAGATGTGTGATAAGAGACCTTGGAACCCAGGTGAACAGTAGTCTCTCCTTTGATAATCACATCGCCACAGTAGTCAGGAAATCCTTCTACGTGGCACACCTCATCACAAAAGGGTTCTCATCCAGGAAAAAAGAGGTCATTGTTCCCTTCTACTTGACACTCATTAGACCCATTATAGAGTACAACGCCGCTTTTGGAATGTACCTCACAAGACATCTGCAGCAGCTGCAAAGGCCACAGAAGTACCTCACAAAGAGGATTACTGGCCTGAAACAGGTGCCCTACACTGACCGTCTAAAAAAACTCCAGCTTTACTCCATAGCGTATCGCCTATCATATAAAGCTGTCATACCCAGAGCTGTTGGACATGCTACACCTAAAGAAATTCCAATCCCTCTGAGCTACACGCTCTAGGGACCTAAACCTTATCACCACAATAAACAGGACATGCTGGTGGGTTAGTTTCCTGTCCCAGAGACTTCTCATACTCTGGAGCAAGCTACCCATCTATGTCAAGCAAAGTTCCTCATTAGCACTCTTCAAGAAAAGTCTTGATGAGTGGACGGGAAATAGGAAATACACCCCGAGGATTACTTCTGTGGTTCTGCTCGACAGGGGCACAGGAAAATAATTTTCTTGGGTGGCGTAAGCCAGGGAACCTTGTTGGCTAGGCTTACTTAGGCCCTTGGGCTGATAGCCTAGTACCTACCTATGAACCTATGTCATATAACCTAAGCAACATTACATAAATTATTCAGTTATTGACAACCCCCTTTTTCTAAACAAGAAACATTTTTTATTAAACTATCACTTAAAACATAAGCAGTCATACATTTATAAAAATGAAAACACACCACACCGACACAATCTTAGTTGCAAGCATTTTACATCACAAACTATACTGGCACATTCCCAGTTGAAAACATTATACATCACTTATAATCTACCTAGTCATGTTCAGTCAAACATTACATAGCTCATTTAAGTCCTGCCTTCTTTAAACCTTATTCCTCCCTGTATGTATTGTTTCCACAATTATTTTTTTCCTATGTAGTTTGCTCCTGCCTTTTTTGAAAGATCTCAGTTCCAGTAGTTTTAATCTCTGTTACTACATTCACTATTTCTAAGATAATTGGTTTAGATTTTGATTTCCATTTTCTAGTAATTGCTTTTTTGGCAGCCACCATAATTAGACAGCAAGACGTTACCTCTAGGCAATTCCGATCCTGTATCATAGCTCAGAAAAATCATCTCCCTCGTCACACCAATCTGCATCTCAGACAGTGCATCTCTGTTAAGAGAAAAAGTTTTAAAAACATACTGTTATTTGTCTTTTTCCTGTTCTTGCAAAGTGAACATGTTATTTGTTGGGATATGCCTATCAAAGATGGGCCTCATCTGTGAACAAAATGCAGCATTGCTTATGAACCTGAATGATATCTGTTTTCTGCATTTCAGAATAAAGAGATTTGGTTATAGTTCAGTGAAGCCTGGGATAAGGACGCACGGCCGAGTAAGAGTTAATTTACTGGGGCAGGCTGTGTGTCCTGGAAAATTTGAGCTACCGTTGTTGATTTGAATATTCTGTACTTCTTGAACATTCTGTACTAACTGTGGGTTTGAGGTAATTTGTGATAAACATGTTTATCCTATATGTTTTTCATAGCCAACTGTCAACGGTCAGAAATGTAACAAAAAGTTGTTTTGCTTGCAGTATAAAAGTTGATGTCAGTAAACAAGTTGATCAGATCAGTCCAGGCCGGACATCTTGGCCAACATGCTGTGTAATCTGGTTAACTGCTAATAAAGGAAAATTCATCACCTGAGGCAGATGCGACTCGTTTGAATTTTTTCTTCTGACATTTTGGTCCTTCGGACCGGAAACCTCTACGAAGATATGGATCAGACTGACAGAGAGACCGAAAAACCTGCGTAGGTGAGGGTTTCTCATCTTAAGATTCCCTCAACTGAAAGCCCTCCGACTGATTTGTCGTTGAAAGGAGGCCGGCCGCTCTCTGATCCCTATCTGAGGGACGGTTTCTGAACGAAAAGGGGAAACGGAGTCTCATCTGGTTCAGGTAGGATGAAAAATAAATTTCTTTTAATTTAATTTAATCTTGTCGACAAGGTTTTATTTTTAGTTAAGGATGGGTAGGATTAATTGTTAAGATTATTTTGTTAGGGTTACCCGTTAAGATAGTCCCATTTTATAATAAGCCCTGTAAAATAATTTTGATAGTCCTAAATACCTGGAAAAAAAAAAAAAAAAAAAAAAAGTAAAATAAGAAATCTAGGGGAAACATGGGTTCGAGTTGCTACAAGTGTGAGAGTGATGCCTGTTTAAATGTTGATGCTAAGTATATGAAAGGTTTAAACAAAAATAATGTTAAATTTTTGAAAAAGTGAAAGTCGAGATATGATTTTGACTGAATAAGAATGCCTATGCAAAATTGGTTAGAGATTTGAAAAGAGATGCGGGAACTAGAACTAAAAAACAAAGACAACTGGGATTTCCCCAAGCACAAAAATGGTTAGAAGAGGCAAATAAACGAGCTATAAAAGAAAAACAGTGCCAGGAAAAAGAAAAAATAAATCAAAAGGGATCACTGGTGCCAAGTGGAAAAGTAGCTTTATTTTTAGATAAGGAGGATGAGCATACAGTTTGTGCAGTACAAAGGCAGGCAACTGCCCCACCGTATAGGGAAATTGCTGCTGCTGTACCAGCGGAACCTCCTCAATATCAGTCTGAAGATGTGGGATCTGTACAGCAGGGTAGGTTATTGGCTGCTCAAGGAAACGTTGTGACCCCTCCAATTTACCCGCAAATTCCTGTAGTACCCAAGGTTGCTTTGCAACAGGTAGACCAACCTATGCAGTTAAGGTCGGGACCAGCATGGCAAGGACGTTGGGCCATTAAACTTTCTGACCACTCAGAAGCCCTTCCCTTAATACAAGTTGCAAACCCACAAGCAGGGGACGTTGGACAAGAGCCAACTATTTTAGTTTATCGTCCCTGGGCTAGAGAGGATGTAAAACGAGCTACGGATGGTATTCCTCATCCCAAGGTTAATTTTCAAAAGTTTTCTGAGGACATAGTTGGTATGCGTTTAAGTTATCATCTAAATGGTTTAGAAGTAGAACAAGTAGTGCGACAAATCCTGGGTCCAGATTGGCACTTAGCTTGTGGTACTTGGACATGTAAGGCAGATGATGGCACTACATTAAAGCATAATTCTGGGGTGTTAGACACGCGAGTCACTGATCTGTTGAAGAGAATTTCTGATAAGTGGCGTCCAAGAGCAGATTGGACCATAATAAATCAGTGCATCCAAAATGATGATGAATCTGTAGATCACTATATTGTAAGATTGACAGAAGTGTTTAATAACCATTGTGGAATGATGATTCCGCAGGATCAGACTACTGATAGTCCGTACGAACAGCAATTGAAAAACGCTTTTCTTAAAGGTTGTAAGGCTCCGATAAGTAGTTTTATAACTAAGCATATGGTTGATCACAGAACATGTAGACTGCAACCTTTGTTTGAATATGCACGGCATGCTGAGCGACATTTCAATCTAAAAAAGAAAAAGAAAGTACAAGTGTTAGCAGTAGGGGATGATGGTGGTATATTTTTGGTACAGGACCAAAGGGGGAAAGGGCGCCGTGGTGGCCCAAAATGGGACACGTCGTATAAACAGGGTGGACATTCAGAGGAATATGAGGGGAGGTTAAAACGTGGAGAATGTTTTAAATGCGGTAGACTTGGGCACTTTGCTGCCGACTGCGAAGAGTGGCAACATCCCCCACAGCTTACGAACAAGGGCTCCGCATGACTATATGATAGTAAAGGAAGGCGCCAAATTCATTATTGTGATTATTGTAGAGAAAAAGAAAGCGAGAATGATTGTGATGATGATGAGGCAGACACACTCTGCGATGAATGTCAGGACACCCAGGAAGTTAAGGAAGGGCGGGATTGTGACTGTGAAGTCATAAACCTGGCACATTTGGGTATTGCTATGCATCTGGATCAAAAACCCATGATAGAGTTTTTGGTTGAGGGACAGAAAGTGGAGTTTTTATGTGATTCAGGTGCATCGCGTACACTTTTGGGTCCAGCAGTTATACCCCCGAACTGCGAAACAGATGAGTTTGTCCTTGTGAAAGCGGCAAACGGGAAAATCTATAAGGAACCACTGTCTCACAGATCCGCAAACAAACAAAACTGTTAGGTGTAGGGTAATTATATCAAAAGTTTGTCCAGTTAATTTGCTGGGAAGAGATTTGATGCATTTGTTTGGAATAGCGGCAATTCCCACACCTAAAGGCAGTGAGGTGAAAAGGTTAGCGGATGGCTTGGTGGTGCAAGGAGTACAAGACTTGTTTTACTGGTATAGCCAGGACTTGATTTCAAATGGGCCCGGGAGGGTTGATACAGATTTGATCAACCTAGCTTTAAGTAAATCTAGGAGCGGGTCACTGCAGGTTGCGGCGCACTTGCATTGTACTATGTACTACAGACAGGCCCCTGGTCCGGATAAAGAATTTGAAAAAGAATTCTTTAGGCACAAATGTGCAAGGATAATTTTGAATGATATGTTTTGGGATAAGCAAGGTAATACAGTAGTGACCTGTACTTTGACCAAGGAAATTAGTTCTTTATTTCGCTCAGGTTATAGCACACATATTTCAAATACTAAAGCGGTGGGGACACATTGGGTAGATTTGGCGAAAAAGGTAACAAATTGGGACACAATGTCCGAAAGTCAGTTGAAGGATCAACAGATCCAGGTACAAAGATTAAATTGGGTGACTTGGGCACAACCAAGTGTGCACCTCAGGGATGACAAAACAGAAATGGTATGACAAATCCTCCTAACTCAAGAGGAAGATAGTGCGTTAAGTGCCTTACCTGTAGATTTATGATCAAAAGGTAAAGGGGATGTAGGACTGATGAAAACAGCAAGTGAAGTTTGTATAACTCCAAAGTCAGGTTTTAGACCTCGTAAGCACCAATACCTGCTAAGTAAACAAGCAGAGGAAGGAATTAAGCCAGTCATTGAGCAGCTAAAACAGGTAGGAATTCTTGTTGAATGCCCAGATTCGCCCTGCAATACTCCGTTGTTTCCTGTAAAGAAACCGGATGGGTCATGGAGGTTGGTTCAGGATTTACAAGCAGTTAATTCGGCTGTGATCCCAAGAGCACCGGTGGTCCCTGACCCCTATACATTACTTAATGATTTATTACCTCAGCACAGATATTTTTCTGTCATAGATATAAGCAATGCCTTTTTCTCCATACCACTACATAAGGAGAGTAGATTTTGGTTTGCATTCACTTATCAAGGTAAAAGATACACCTACACCAGATTGCCACAGGGCTATTGTGAGAGTCCGACAATATTCGCACAAGAAATGGCTGCGAATTTAGCTCAGTTTGTTCCCCCAGAGGGAAGCCAGGTTCTGTTGTATGTAGATGATATTTTGTTGGCTTCACCCAGGCAGGAAAGTTGTAGAAAGGATACCCTTGCCCTTCTTAGTTTTTTAGCTGAGCAAGGACATAAGGTAAATAAAGAAAAGCTACAATTGTGAAAAGCACAAGTAAAGTACTTGGGTTATTTAATTTTGCAGGCAGGTAGACAATTGGAGAACAAAAGAAAACAAGCAATTCTTGAGGCACCTATGCCTATGACTAAGCGGGAGATGATGTCCTTTTTAGGTGTGACTAATTTTTGTAGAAGTTGGATCCCTAACTATGCTGAGGAAGTAGGGCCATTGACCTCACTGATCTATGATACTCCCATGGCGGCTAAGAATAATATACAGTGGACAAATAAGGCAATACAGGCATTTATTAGAATTAAGCAATTGATAGCAGGATCCTCTGTTTTGGGTTTTCCGAACTATTCTAAGCCGTTTGTACAAATGGTTGATTGTAAGGGAGGATATATGACTTTGGTTCTGGTACAAGTACATGGGGATAAACAGAGGCCGATAGCTTTCTACTCCTCCAGATTAGATCCTGTTGCAAGGGCATTGCCGCATTGCGTTCAAGCTGTGGTGGCGGCCGCCATGGCAGTACAAGCCTCAGCATCATTAGTTTTGTTTCACCCATTACAATTGCGGGTTCCACATTCAGTAGCTACTATACTTTTGCAAGATAAGATAACCTTTTTATCTCCTAGTCGACATTTGTCGTGTATGACAGTGCTGCTGATACAGCCTCATATGACCATAGAAAGATGTACTACTCTTAATCCGGCGACACTTTGCCGACTCCAGAAGAAGGTACTCCACACGTTTGTTTAGAGAGCATTCATGACAAAGTACTTCCCCGACCAGATTTAACGGATATTCCGTTGATAGATTCTGATCTCGTTTTGTTTGTAGACGGATCAGCAAAGAAAGACACTGTAGGAAAAACACTAGTAGAGTATGCTGTCACCACAGAAACTGAAGTTTTGGAGGCAAAAGGATTGTCAAACATTTATTCTGCACAAGCAGCTGAGTTGGTGGCTTTGACTCGAGCTTGTACCTTAGGGGAGGGTAAAAAAGTAACAATTTATACAGATAGTCAATATGCTTTCTCCACTGTACATGTTTTCGCTCAACTATGGAAGAATAGGGGAATGGTTACTGCGACAGGCAAACCAATAAATCACAGAGATTTAATTTTACAGTTGTTAGATGCAGTGCAACTACCACTTCAGAAAGCGATATGTAAATGTTCTGCACATACCAACAGAAAAGATCCTGTCTCCAGGGGAAATGCCCTTGCTGATATGGCTGCAAAAAAGGCAGCTCAAGAAAATGATTTGCTTTTACATGATAATAATTTGGAGCCCGGACACCTCTTAGATTTAGAGACGCTAAAAGTAATGCAAACATTGACGACACAGAAGGAAAAATGTCATTGGGTAAAATATGGTATCACTCAACAGAGTGGGTTGAATAGGGCATCAGATGGCAAAATGGTATTACCCTCAAACCTTTTTAGGTATGCGGCATTGGTTAGCCATGGACCTGCCCATGTAGGAGTACAGACGATGATTCAAATAGTGTCTAAGGTGTTTTGGTGTAAAGGGTTTTCAACTTCTGCAAAGCAATTCTGTTTATCTTGTTTATTATGTGCAAAGTATCATGCTCAGGGGGGAGTTAAAAAGTCTCAGCAGGCATTCCCTACCCCTCCATATCCACTCCACACACTCTGTATGGACTTTATTGAATTGACACCCTCAGAGGGAAAAAGGTTTTGTTTGGTCATTATTGATGCTTTTTCTAAATGGGTAGAAGCTTTTCCAGTGAAGCATCCGAATGCACAAACAGTAGCACAGCTTTTGACTACAGAAATAATTTCCCGATTTGGCCTACCAAGACGCATTTACAGTGATAATGGGTCTCATTTTGTTAACCAGATTGTTCAGAAATTGGGTCAAGTGTTTCAAATTGATCTCAAAAAACATTGTGCTTACCATCCCCAATCAGCTGGACTGGTGGAAAGACACAACGGTGTCTTGAAGAGTAAGCTCCGCAAACTAATGGCAGAAACACTTAGGTCATGGATTGCGTGCTTTCCATTGGCACTCCTGTACATGCGAATCTCACCTTCCTACAAAGGACTTACACCATTTGAACTTTTGTTTGGGAGACCATATTACATCCCGCAGTGGCAAGGATTGTTGCCAGCGGAACGTGAGGGGGGTGAGGATCTAGCGGATTATATGAAGAAGCTGCTAAATGTCAAATCTCTTGTAACCAGTGACTCCTTTGCAGATTCCAGAAATGAAACCTTGTTAAGCGTGGCACCCGGGAACTGGGTGTGGATCCGAATTGTGAAGAGAAAGAATTGGTCATCCCCCAGGTGGGAAGGTCCATACCAAGTACTTATCTCGATGCCTACGGCTGTAAAGATCGCTGAGAGGACTTTGTGGATTCATGTCACCCACTGTAAAAAACTCAAGGCTCTTCCTTCTGCCATTGATATTGGTCAAACTCCACCGGACCTCTGAGCGCAAAGTCTGGCTACAAAGGGGGATTAGCCCAATAGGGGTTAGTTCGTCTCAAACCCAGTGAAGAAACCAACGGCGCGAGGTAGTCCTTAGGGAGGATGGCCATGTTCAACTGGTACTTGAACTGTCACATGATGATGATTTTGGTGGCGAAAGTAAATATGTCCATACGAGAAGGAACAGTTGCAAGAGAAAAAGGAATGGTGGTGCTGCAAGCGCAAACAGGTGTTACTACTGTGTTTAAGGTGAAACTTTGTGAAGGAATTTTGGACTGTTCTAAATGGAACAATAATAATTTCTTGACTCGTGCAAAATACTTGTGCAATAGAGACTGTACGTCCTGGTCAAGTGTTTGGTGGTCAACAGATGTGAACGGATGGGAAACGAGTGGTGCAGTGATACCAGAGAAAGATAAAAGCAGACAACAAAGAATAAAAATTGCACATTTCCAAGGTACCGGAGTAGTTATTATAACCATTGTGTCACCACAAGAAAGTGATTCAGGAGTTTATGGAATCGGAGTGTCTCTTCCAACTAGAACTGATCCTTTGGGGACCCTCCAACTTAAAGTACAAAGCCTTAAGAATGCTACAAATAAAGCAGATTTTGCCTTCACAAAACAAGAACAATTGTTACTCAAGACGGGATTCGTACACCATAATGAATGGTTATCTTGGGTTAGATATAGTACCCGAGAAGCACATCGTGAGAACTGTATTTCTTGTGCTGAAGGTAAACAGCAATTAGCAACAGTCCCATTGATGCAAGATGAAGGTAACCTAACGTGTCTGTTGAAATTATTCTTCAACAAAACTGAAGATAAATGCAAAGATGAAACTCAGCGTTTTCCGGTCATAAGCAAAGTTGAGAAACCGCTTGCAGTGATTTCCTATCCAGTTTCGTATATGTGCATTTCCAGAGATGGCACAGGGAAATATTATGGCAATATGGGACAGAACTATTGCAATGTTACTGTGAATGGCAATGGGAATCCATTTCTGGAGAACCAAACTCATAGTTTAGCAGACGTATGGTGGTTATGTGGAGACAACAAACTCAGATCAAGGCTTACGATTCCCTGGAAGGGATCTTGTGCACTTGTAAAGTTAATTCTGCCATTCTACATTTTCCCAGTTCCAGTAAGCAATTTCGTAAGAGAACTTGAAATAAAGCCGAAGTGGTTGAGTAGGAGAAAAAGAGAGGCACCGAAGCAATCTTTCGATATCGGTGTATACATCGATAGCATTGGCGTAACAAGAGGCGTACCTGATGAATACAAAGCAATAAACCAAATAGCAGCTGGTTTTACATCCATCTTTGTCTGAATTCAACCTAATAAGAATGTGGACTGGATCAACTACATTTACTATAACCAGCAGCGTTTTGTGAACTATACCAAAGATGCATTGAAAGGAATTGCTGAACAACTGGAGGCCACGTCGCAGGTGGCATGGCAAAATCAAATTGCATTGGATATGCTCCTGGCCAAAGAAGGAGGAGTTTGCAAGATGTTTGGGATTTTCTGTTGTACATATATTCCAAACAACACTGTGCCTGATGGAAGTATCACTCAAGCTTTGAAAGGTTTGGAGATGTTATCCGAAGAATTGGCAGAGAACTCTGGGGTAAATAATCCCTTTACAGATTTTTCTACAAGCGTGGTTTGGAAAATGGAGTCATCTCATCAGCAGTTTCCTGGTGTCCGTTGGAGTCGCAGTGGCTATCGTGGTGATATGTGGTTGATGTTGTATACCCTGTATCAGAGGTCTTCTACAAAGACTGATTGATACTGTTGTTACGAAGATGATGTACCAGCAATTGCAACAGACTGGTGAAAGTGAATACATTGAAATGTGACTGCAAATGTTTTTGAAGTTTAAAAGTTTGTCTTGCCAATGAAGTAATGTATGCAAAGAAAAACTTAGTTTTTACCATATATTGTTGAAATAAAAGACAAATAAAAGTGTTTTCAGGGGGGAAATGTTAAGAGAAAAAGTTTTAAAAACATACTGTTATTTGTCTTTTTCCTGTTCTTGCAAAGTGAACATGTTATTTGTTGGGATATGCCTATCAAAGATGGGCCTCATCTGTGAACAAAATGCAGCATTGCTTATGAACCTGAATGATATCTGTTTTCTGCATTTCAGAATAAAGAGATTTGGTTATAGTTCAGTGAAGCCTGGGAAAAGGACGCACGGCCAAGTAAGAGTTAATTTACTGGGGCAGGCTGTGTGTCCTGGAAAATTTGAGCTACCGTTGTTGATTTGAATATTCTGTACTACTTGAACATTCTGTACTAACTGTGGGTTTGAGGTAATTTGTGCTAAACATGTTTGTCCTATATGTTTTTCATAGCCAACTGTCAACGGTCAGAAATGTAACAAAAAGTTGTTTTGCTTGCAGTATAAAAGTTGATGTCAGTAAACAAGTTGATCAGAGGAGATCAGATCAGTCCAGGCCGGACATCTTGGCCAACATGCTGTGTAATCTGGTTAACTGCTAATAAAGGAAAATTCATCACCTGAGGCAGATGCGACTCGTTTTTTTTCTTCTGACAATCTCACAGGGAAATCCCTCTTTCTTTCCTGTCACACCTCCAACATTTGCTGTCTACCTGAGGAACAATTCTCTGGCGTCTACTTGGGGAATACAAATATCTATGTAAATATTTCCAAGCAAAAATCTTAAATCTTCTAAATTTTGTTGCATATTTGGGAGATATACATATATCTTCCCATTGTTTCTTTGTGAATTGCTTATGCAATCTCTGTTCCCAATCCTTTCTAACCTCCTCTGATTGATTCTTATAGTTATATAACATTTTGTATGCTGTACAAATTATTCCTTTTTTAATGGCAGCTTCTGTTCTAGATTCTACTAAAAACTCTACCGGTGCTAGTCTTTCATTTAGGACCCCTTTGTTTCTCTCTTTGCCTGTACTCTGACAATCCTTGGTAGAGGGAAGGCAGTCTCTAACCTGCAGTCCAAATAAACTCTTGGTATCTTCCCCTCTTTAGTTATTTGTCCCCAGTACCTTGGATGTTCATTGTGCATACAGCTGCAGTAATCACAGATGGGTTCTCTGCCGTCAGGCGGTCCCTCGGTCGGCCGAATTCCAAAGTCTTGGTCCGGCGTCGGTTGGTGTCGCTCTTTCTCCTGACGTCAGTGAGGCCAGAGTATATAAGACACAGCCGACGCCATGTTCTTCAGTCTTTTTTGCCGTGCGGTGCCCGAAGCAGAAGCAGTTCGCAAGTGCCGGTCGGCCAGCTCCTGAATTACGGAAATATTGGAAACCGAAGTCTTCATTAAAGCTAAGTACCCCGTTGGGGAAACTTTTCTTGCCTCAGACCGATGTCAGAAAAAGTTAATAATTGTATTTCTTGTGGGAAGCAAATACCGCATAAGGATTTCCATTCCCTCTGCATACCTTGTTTAGGCCTAGACCACGACGTCTCGGGCTGTCGCTTTTGCGCTACTTTCAATAAACGCACTATTAAGCGTCGGGCGGAGTTCGCCCAACACTATTTTGGTAAAGCCTTTGATTATAAAATGTCGTTGGATACTCCGACTACCGTTTTGTCCAAAAAACGCAAGGACAAGGACCGACACGTAAGGACCGCGGTCCCCGGCTACACGTGGTCCGGTTCTCAGCGAGACGCCTTTGCAGTCCCTGACTACCGACGACACTCCTTTGGCGGTGTCCTCTGTACCCGAGACCGCTAGTACCTCGGCCCTTTTCCAGACTACAACCACCGAAGCCTTTGCTAATGTTGAGCCTACTAATGTGGACAGGTCCACCTCCACCCATGGTGTCTTTAGACCCTCATCTTCTTTTTCTATTAAGGCCTTTACTAAATCCAAAGCAGCCAGGCATCCCAAGAGGCCTGTTGTACAGGGCCCATCTCCAGGCCCCATGCCTAAAAAACAGATGCTTAAAATGGCTGAGGATTTAATTACTCTTATCAGGGGTTCTCAACCCCCTCCAGACAAGAGACCCAGAGTGGAGGAAGATTCTCCCTCTTCTGATCAGGGATCCATTTTATCAGAACATTCTGATGTAGAGGAACACTCTTACTCCCCTTTTGAGGATTCGGATGCAGAGCAGTCCATTCCTTCTGTATCTCCTCCTGAGGATTTTTCCTTTGGGGAAACCTTGCACACTTTAAGGGAACACTTCCATTGGGAAGGTCAAGACTTTTCTGATTCCAAGAAAAGACTTGGGGAATTTCTTTTGTTACCTCAACACAGGCCTCTGGCGATACCCCCTGTTTTGGACATACTTGATGATGTTTATTCGGAGGCTTGCCTTAACCCGGATTCCCTGCCTCCTGCACCAGTCAAACCTGATAGGTACTACAGAGTTCCTAACTCTCACCAATTTCTCTACAAAAGCCATAATGCTGACCCTGAAACCATTTCTCAAGGCCCCAAGAGATTGAAGGCCTCTACTGCCAAGAATCCACTTCCTGCCGAAAGAGAGTCAAGATCCTTAGAAAGGTGGGGAAAAAAGGTATATACCTCGGCCACCCTTGCCATGAGGGCCTTAAATTGTCAGTTTCATATGCTTAAATATCAACAGTTCCTGTTATCGCAATTAAGGAATAAAATGTCTCAAACTGAACAAACAGATTTGAAGGAGTTACAGGATATGATGCATAGTGCAGAGCAAGTGGGTAAACACACCTTACAATGTGGCTATGATGCCCTAGAGGCCTCAAGTAGAGCGGCTGCTACAGGATCAGTCATTCGTAGACATGCCTGGCTTAGGGAACAAAGCTTGCCTGATCATGTGAAAGCTAAACTTCTAGATGCTCCTTTACAAAAGGATGTGCTGTTTGGTACTAATGCTGAGGAGATATTACGGAAAATGGAAGAAAAAGCCAAATCTATGCAAACTGTCAAAGCTTTTTTACAGGTCCAACCACCACGTTTTAGCAGAAATTGGCCTTCAAAAAACTGGTCCTTTCCAGCTACTGACAAGCCCCAAAGAGGTAGATACAGACGCACAAGGGGCAGAGGGCAATCACAAGGATCATATAGAGGCCGACAATGGCAAACTCCAGCACCAAGAGGTGGCGAAGACAGCGCACAACAATACAGGAAACAAACTCAATGACTCCCTCATTTGCATGCCAAGCAGGTCTCAGCTGGCAGCACCTTTGGGAGGAAAGCTAGCATTATTTGCAAGAAATTGGCATATTGTCACAACAGACAAATGGATCCTGGACGTTATAAACAGAGGCTACAAATTTCAATTCCACACTCTTCCAAAAAGGAGAGGCATGCCAAACCTGCCACACAATCAAAGGGCAGAGGCACAACTACAAATTTCAAAGCTCATAAGCATGAGAGCTATACAAGAGGTACCTACTCACGAACAAGGTCAAGGTTTTTATTCAAGACTTTTTCTGGTACCAAGGAAAGGAACCGACTGGAGACCCATTTTGGACTTATCCATCCTAAACACATTTTTACTCGTACCAAAATTCAAGATGCTCACATTACAGCAGCTTCTTCCCATGCTGGGCAAGGAGTTTTGGCTGGTAACATTGGACCTCAAGGAGGCATACCTGCATGTCCCAATCAGACAAAGTTGCAGAAGATACCTCAGATTTCTTGCAGGTTCAATCCACTATCAATTCTCTGCTTTGCCCTTTGGCTTATCTACTGCGCCCAGAGTATTCACAAAGTGCCTGGCATCAGTGATTGCCTACTGCAGACTTCAAGGGATACAAATTTACCCTTATTTGGACGACTGCCTGATCCAAGCGGACAGCAAGTACATACTTCTGGAACATCTGGCTTATGTAACACGATTACTGCTTTCTCTGGGATATACAATCAACAAGGAGAAATCCAGGCTAACACCATCTCAGAAAATAACTTTCCTGGGTGCCAACTTGGACACAAACACCCAGATGGCCTATCTTACGCCAGAAAAACAGGGGCAGCTAACTCAGTACTTCAAAATACTAGCAAAATGTACCAGGCTTACTGCAAGGAAAATCCTGCAGGCTCTGGGCTTCATGGCATCTTGCATTCTTTTAATCCCATGTGCAAAGCTGCATATGAGGAAACTTCAATGGTACCTAAAAAACCTATGGTCTCAACACAGTCACAGTTTGGAAACAATAATACCAATAATTCCATGTTTGCAAAAGGAATTTCTATGGTGGGCCCAAGCATGTCAAGCAAGCACAGGCCTCCCATTCTGCAAGCCTCAAGCAAACCAAGTCATCACAACAGACGCCTCAGACTATGCCTGGGGGGCACACATGACAGACAGGTGCATTCAGAGCAAATGGTCCCAAAAGGAAAAGCACCTTCACATCAATCAAAAATAAATGCTAGCAGTAATAAATGCAATTACAGCTTTCAAGGACCTCCTGCATCCAGGACAATTACTGATAAGAACAGACAACACCACAGTAATGTGGTACATAAACAAACAAGGCGGAACACATTCATACCCCTTGTGCAGACTAGCCATGACTCTTTGGGACTTGGCTGTGGAATGGCAAATCGAACTTCAAGCACAGTACTTGCCAGGATTGGAAAACACGCTGGCAGACAATCTAAGCAGAAATATGACAGATCCACACGAATGGAAGTTGCATCCTCAGGTGTTTACAGAGATAATACAAGAGTGGGGGAGGCCAGACATAGATCTTTTTGCCTCCCACAGGAGTCATCAATTGGAAAAGTTTTGTTCAAGGACTTTTCATCCAAAGGCCTGGAGAGTGGACGCCCTTTCCTTCAGTTGGACAGCATGGACAGTTTACGCTTTCCCACCTCTGCCTCTTCTGCCCAAGGTGCTCTTGAAAGCAAGAGCAGACAGACCGAAGATGATACTGATTGCTCCAGATTGGCCAAGGCAACACTGGTATCCGCTCCTGAGGAGTCTAACACATACTCCTCCCTGGTCCCTACCTCTAATGCCTCTTTTGCTGACTCAGCACAGCTACAAAACCCTTCACGGTCAGCTGAAAACACTCAATCTTGCTGCATGGAAAATTCCTTAACACCACAGCAGACCCTACTCTCCAAGGAGGTGCAGGATGTCATTTTGGAAGCCAGAAGGCCATCTACTAGAAAGGCTTACACCGCAAAATGGAAACGGTTCTGCTCTTGGAATGAGAAAAAAGGCCAGGACCCTAGAAAACTGAATTTGCCTCAGATATTACAGTATCTAGCTGAGCTACTGAACAGTGGACTTTAATTTTCTTCCATAAAAATCCATGCCTCAGCCATTTCTGCAGAATTCAACACGGATCCACCTTTATTTTCTCACCCACTCTTACGACAGTTCCTCAGAGGGGCTAAGAATATAAGACCACCAAGGAAACAACCAATTCCAGCCTGGGATCTTAATTACATTCTAGAAAAATTAACATTGCCTCCCTTGGAACCAACTGCATCAACAGATTTGCAATATTTGTCCTGGAAAACAGCCTTTCTTCTGGCCATCACTTCAGCTCGTAGGGTTTCGGAACTACAGGCCCTCATGGCGGTGCAGCCCTTCCTCATCTTCCATCAGGACAGGGTTTCCCTACGTACCAACCCGTCATTTATGCCTAAAGTGGTATCCAGGGTAGCTTTAAACCAAGCCATACACTTACCTACCTTTTATCCCAATCCTAAAAACAAAGGGGAAAGGTTGCTACACTCTTTAGACATCCATAGGCAGCTACATTATTATTTGGACAGAACAAAGTCCTTCAGGAAATCAGAAAAATTTTTTGTGTCCTATGCAGTAGGGGCTCAAGGGAAGCCAGTGACCAAGCAGACAGTTTCAAAGTGGATAGGCCACTGCATACGGTTCTGTTATTCATATCATGGGAAATCTGTTCTCACAGGCATCAGATCCCACTCCACCAGGGCCACAGCTACCTCTACAGCCTTCCTCAGAGGAGTTCCTACCAAAGACATTTTGGAGGCAGCCACTTGGAGTTCTGTCCATACCTTCACAAAACACTACCACCTGCCTTTATATTCCAAAACTAGAGCAGGCTTTGCCACTGCTGTGTTGCAGGGCATTCTGGCTCATCCCAGTTCCACCTAGTACCTACCACCCTGTGTGTAGCTTTGGGACTCTACCCATCTGTGATTACTGCAGCTGTATGCACGATGAACATAGTACAGTTTTGTACCTACCATAAATGTAGATGTTCGAGTGCTAATACAGCTGCAGTACAGGTTACCCTCCCACCTTCCCCACTTGGTAAAGGCATAGGGCCTAACCCCCTCTTCATACAACCTGACTGGGTTATCCTTCTATGGTTTATTTGCTTGCAACTACTGATTTTGGATTATATTGCATTGCGTGTATATATATATATATATATATATATATATATATATATAGATATATATATATATATATATATTTATAATTTATGTATTGCCTTCCTTCTGGGTGCACCTGACATCTGGGGCAAGAAAGACTGAAGAACATGGCATCGGCTGTGTCTTATATACTCTGACCTCACTGACGTCAGGAGAAAGAGCGACACCAACCGACGCCGGACCAAGACTTTGGAATTCGGCCGACCGAGGGACTGCCTGAGGGCAGAGAACCCATCTGTGATTACTGCAGCTGTATTAGCACTCGAACATCTACATTTATGGTAGGTACAAAACTGTACTTTTCTTTGTTAGTTTTCCCCAGTAAATTCCAGACCCGTCTTGCCTATTTTCTATATCCCTAACTGCAGTTATCCCTATCGGCCAAATCTCCTTTCTTCATTCCCATGTTGGCTTAGTTCTTAGAATACTTTCTGTTACTTTACGGATATAATATTCTGTATGATTGTTGTTGTTCTTAAAGGCTTGCATCACGAATCCCAGTCTCCTCTTGTTTCTTAAGCCCCCCCCCGTTTCAACATCATCCCTTTCCACTTTGAATTATAGTTTTCTTCTTGTGCTATGTGTAGGAGCCTTAACTTTGTAGTTCTGAAATACCCCTTCAAATTGGGTAATCCCAGTCTGCCCTGTTGTACTGGAAGAGTCAGTTTATCCCACTTGATTCTTGCCATCTTCCCCTCCCAGATAAAGTCCTTCAGCTCTTTATTAATTGCTACCCACAACTTCTCCTCTGGTTAATAAAAATATGCCTGACCTGTGTATACAACTAAAGGGATTAAAACCATTTTAACTGCTTGTATCTTACTATCCATACCATATAAAAGAGCTTACATTTTCTCAGATTTTGTATTATCTTTTTTTTAGTCTCTTCCCACATATTCTTAGCAGCCACACCAGAATCATTTTTAATCAACTCGTAAGTACTTCATTTTATCCTGCCCCAATAAATAAGGATATTGCTGAACCAATTTGTGTGTGGGTACTGAATTTACTGCTTTTGCCTTTGTTTTAACTTCATTAATTTTGTACCCCAAGAAGATTTGAAACTGCCTCAAAATGTTCCACAACACTGTAATGTCTCTTTCTAGTTTTGCCAGGTATAAAATATCATCTGCAAACAGAGGCAGCTTTTCTTGACTACCATACCAATTATATCCTTAAATTTCAGAGTCCCTTATTTTCTTTGCAAATGGTTCTAAATATAATGCAAATAACAAAGGGGAAAGGGGACACTCCTGCTTGGTTCCTCTGCTCAAGCAGAAATTTGTCAGAGAAGACCCCGCACACTTTAATTTTTGCCTCCAATCCCTCATATATACTTCTAATCAACCTTATAAATTTTTCAGGAAACACAAATGTTTCCATTGCTGTGCTCATAAACTCCCAACTTATTCTGTCAAATGCTTTTATTGCATCAAGACTAATCAAAAACAGTGGTATTTTTCTTACATTCTGCTTCCTTCTGGATCATCAGTGCTCTGTTAATTTTGTCAAACGTTTGCCTCCCCTCTACAAAACCACATCGATCCATATCTGACAATGTTGGCATTACTTTTGTCATTCTTTTAGCCATTATAGACATGAACACTTTGTAATCATGGTTTAGTATTGAAATGGGCCTGTATGAAACTGGGCCCGAGGGATCTTTGCCGTCTTTAGGTATTACAGCTACCACTACTTTCTTCCAGGATGTTGGTACTTCTCATCTTACCATACTGTTAAACAAAATCTTCCAGATCTTTTTCAGTTTTTTTTTCCCCTACTAGCTTCCAAACTTCCACAGGAGTACAATCTATTCCTGGGGACTTTCCTGTAGATTGGTTATACATTACAATTTTTATCTCATCTCCTCCTGTCCTATTAGTAATTGAGCTTCATCTACATCTAACCTTGGCATATTTAAGTTTTCCATAAACATTTCCATTTGTATATTTTCGAATTTACAAAATATTTATAATACCACTACAGGATATCTTGATACATTCTTTGTTATAGGCTGCCTAAGGTGGGTGACAGCCCTTTCTACTTTCTTTTGCCTGCGTCATTGTGCTAAAAGTTTTGTGCTGTAGTGTTTTTATCAAAAAACAGTTGCTTAACAGCAGTCTTTCAAAGCTTGTGCATATTATCGAGGTAATCCCTTATTTTCTGCTTAGCATTCTGCAGTTAATCTATTCTGTGAGATTCCCCCTATTTTGCAGTACTTTAACATTTGTCATTCCCACTAAATAATTCTTGCTACTACTTAACCATAGTTCTCTTTCTTTTATTTCTACCACCTATATTTTCAGAAGAAATTACTGTCCTCTCTAATAGCTCCTGAATAATCTCCAATAGCCATTCCTTAAATTCCTTTCTCTTCAATAGATAAGTGGGAAAGCGCCAGTGTCTCATTTTTATTTCATTAATGTTTGTTTTTATTTTAGTTATTATTGGTGCATGATGTGAAATAGTTACTGGGTGTGTATCAAGACCTTCAATTAAATGCATGTGTTCTTGTGAAATGTAAATTTTGTCTAAGCTAGCCCAGTTTTTATATCTTGGGGAGTAATATGTAAATTCACTTCAAACTCCTGTTACTGAATTCTCATCTTCGATGCCAAATATTTTCATAAATTTCTTAAAAAATCTACACTTCTTTGTTATATTTTCCCTTCTGGGTCCCCAGACACATCTTCACTACTGCAAATCAAATTCCAGTCCCCACCTATAAGTAATATTCCTTGCTGAAAACTGATAATTTCTCCCAGAATTTTCTTAAGCTCCATTATAGCAGTATAGCATGCCAGCATGTAATCCTCCTCCCTTGCTAGTAACCCCTTAGCGCTATAAATCTGCCATTATTATATTTTTTATCCTCTTCTATCACTATTGGAGCTCCTCTTACAATTAATATAAGTGCTTCTCTTTTCCTTTGTTCCAGATATTCCACTGAATAACCATCCTGAAAACATTTCTTTATCAAGTTCGCATGCTCAGTTCTAAGTCATCTCCAGTAACATAGCTATTTGCTGTCTACATTTTAATATAGTTCACTATTCTTTCTTTTTTGTATTTATCTGTGAGACCATTAACATTTAAAGACATTGCAGAAAACATCATTGCATTAAAAGTTATTTTTCCCACCTTTTATATATAACATCTTTTTTGTTGAATGTCTATTTCCAGCTTTCATGTTACATGCAGACACTGTTTGGTAGGTTGAACTTCTATACAGTTGTTTCTTGTATGCATTCAAGCCTATATCGCGTATTCCAAACCTTTTGGTTTTATTGAAAGCCCTCAAAAAGCACCCCCAGTACTCCATCTAAAACCTATTAATGTAATACTAGCAGACAAAACTATGTACATATTCAGATATTGAAGTTTTACCCTCCTAATAGGAACAAAAGTCCCAAAGTGACAATCACACACACAAACATTAACCTAAAAGAAAGGTTATGCATGCTAAAATGCATGGTGCCAGCTTGTGCATCTACTAAGTGTTAATTGGTTTTGTCTTAGCTTTATAGCTGTCCCAGCTGGGAAACCCCTGAATGCTTTCCGAGAATGTTATGTCCTAGCCAAGTTCTACTTTCTTTTTTTTGTCTCAGCCAGTCACTCTCCACCAGACTGTAGCCAGTTTCTCTTGATCAGATTGTCTCCATGGAGACATGAGAACCAGACATCCAGTTTCTTTTTATCAGATTGTTTCCATGGAAACATGAAGACCAGCTGCAGAATGGCTGTTAAGCAAACGTACTTGCTAGAAAAAAAGCCTTGTAATATTCAATATTCTTTTTCATTTACTTGCTGTCTCTTAAAACTTGTTACCAAATCAATATAAGGTCCTTAATCTAGTCATTTCCCTATGCAAGAATGAGAAACAGCACATTAATTTTTCTCTTGTCATGCTTTTTAACCAGGCTTTTTCTTTTACATTGCAGTGTGTAAATTTCTTAAAACTGAACAACAAGAACGAGAGGTAAATGGAGAAAGAAAAGATAAAAGGACGTTTACAATCACTGTTACACTTAAAATAACTCAGAAGACTTTGCTTTATATCATATAAAGAAAACCACACACCACAAAAATAGTACTATTTAAGAAAAAAAATCTTTCCTTACAGTTAACTGTATCCATCCTCTACCCTTCTCCAAGGCACTTTTCCAAACATTAATGACATGAAGTAAAGTCAACATGAAGTAGAGCATATGCTTTAGAGTCCCCCACAAGTCCAACAAATTCTGGAAAAGTCCAATATTTACAGATTTCTTCTGTCATATTTGACAAGTATAATTATTGCATTGTAAACCCACATTGTTACTGGTTTTATTCCTGTTCATCTCCATCTCCCAAATCCTGTCTCTGTTTCATTTCCAAAGCACTTTTGATTCTTCTAGTAAACTGTCCTGCTCCCTTCCTTCTCTCCAGCATTTTCCATTGAAACATTAGATAAGGTTTCACAGGTACAGTCTCTCTATGGTCTTTATTACCACAAAAACAAGAAGTAGAATATCCTGTTTCACAGCTTACTTTTTGTTGGACAAACATTTCTATTTCCTCCTTAGCACGTACTTCATCAAAAAATGATTTTGTCCCTCCAGGGAAGAAAACCTTGAAGACAGCTGGGTACAGCAGTTTGACTCTCACACCTGCATCTCAACATTCCCTGAATAGTGGAATCAATTTGCTCATCTGTCTCCTACTTTTAGTACTTTGTCCTTCTGCCACAGTTTTGTCAGAATCAACTCATTCTGCTAGTAGGATTGCACCTTTAATATTAAAGGTATAGGTTGCTTTCTCATAGCCGGGTTTGGAGCATACACACAAAGTTATCTTTCAACTAACAACTACCAGTCAATTTGCTGCTTTGAGCTTTCATAAAATTCATGTAGTCTGTTCCTTCCAGCTTCTCTGGTATAGTTCAAAATCTCAAGGTTTCCCTGCATGCTGTCTCCTCTAAATGATTTTTGAAACATCTCTTCCAGAGCAGTCTCATAATTCAGCCAGCCTTTTCTTCATTTTGACTTCTTGAGCTTTGCGGCTTTATTACCTCATCTGAATATATGTTTAAAGCTGCTTCCATTGTTTCCAGCCTTTTGTTGTTGATATACTCCATTGGTCTTTGTTTATTTTAACCAGGTCTGTGTGCAGTTGTCTCGTATCGTCCTGTAGGTTACTGGCATTCATTCATATCTGGAGATTGCATTGCTTTTTGCTGAACAGCTGCAGAACTTTCCACAGTAAGTGCTTCTTCCTCACTTCTTGTAGCTGATTTTTTTCCAGGTCCTCTATTTCTTTTTTCCCGGCATCCAGGTAATACAGTTACTGAACAGTTACTGAAATTTACCCATAAGCACAAGTTTACTGGCCTTCTCTGCTGAGTTCCTGTTTTCATACTGAGAGCACTAGAATTAAGCAGTTGCTCAATGTGCAGCCATCTTGTAAGTCCTAAAACATCTAAACATTGAAAATGGCCATATAACTGAATTATTGGCTTCCCCTGTTACTAGTGGAGTCTGTTGGGGTGGTTTAGGCTGCCTACCATAGGTTCCCTTATATCCATATGCAGCACTAGGTATCCCCTTCTTGTGCAGTGGTGCCCTGCTTACTATGTAGTGATCTGCTTTTCTCCCCAGCTCATCTGCAGAGTTATACTCCCAGTCTGCCAACCAGATTTTCATGTACTCTGGCAAATTTGTAAGGGCTTGTTCCCTCACCAAAAGGTCCGCTAGCCTTTCAAAAATGGTGAGCTGACACCCATTCATCACCTGTGGAAAATAAGTGCTTAGCTTAGCAATATAATCACATACACTTTCTTCTGCCTTGCATCTGTGCTCACAAAACTTTTTCAGGTGTTAACCTATAACATTCCATTAAACATTGTTTAACCTTGTAATAATGTAAACAATCAGTATCATACAGTTTAGAAACAGTGGTTACAACTTTACCATGGAGTAAAGGGGTCAGGAACCATACCTAGAACCCTTGGTCAGCATCATATTGTCTACATACTCTTTCAAATATATGAATAAAACTATCAACATTATCACCTTCTGTATACTGCGGAAGACATTTACTGAACTTTGTTGCTTCTGGTTTCAGTTATTACCTTCCCCATTATCTCCATGTTCCCATCAAAGAGTCAACATGTCCCTCTCATGTTGACACTGCTTCTCATTTTGTTCAGCCTCCAAGTGCCACAGTCTTTCTGCCAATTCTAATTCCGTACATTTTGCCTCCAGTTCAAGTGTCTCTAATTCTAGATGGGTATTTAAATCCTGTGAGGAAAAGGTGAACTGTCCTCTTTCTGAGGGCTGCACATCCCCATCGCCAGACTGGTTGTCCTTCTGGTTGCTGGTCTGTGCTGCATCTGTGACTAAGACTGAAATAATTTCCTCTCTAATCAGGTTGGCATGCAGCAGTCCATTGGATTTGCACACCTTAGCCAATTGGTTCACTGTCAGCTTGTTGCAATCCTCTGCTGACATCTTTGACTGCTTTCCATGACTAAACTAAACTAAAAAAATAAATCTGTTGTGAAAGTGAAACTCTGTATTTTTACCTTGTGGCTGCTGAGAGTACACACATCTTTAGTGACAACTGCTTACAGGCTACAGAGATTCAATTAATATCAACATCACTGCCCACCAGTATGTGAAATAGATACACACACAGTATCTTCAGATTTTTCTCTCTGCACCATGTACAGTTTCCCGTAACAGCACACAGGGGATGCACATTCCAGTCCTGGAGCTGGGCTCTCTCTCCAAGCCCCAAAATAAGATTCCCCACTGACACAGCTATAGAGGTGAGTCCTTAGCTGGGTGTTCCAAGCCAAGTCCTCCACCACCTTCTTTGGGAAATTAGTGCTCTCACTCTTCCTGCTCAAAGTAGCTGTCTACACACACACACACGCACGCACACATACACACACACCAGCTTACCCTCTGACACCTCCACCCAGACTATAAGGTAGATTTACTGCCACCAGAACACCCAAAGCCAGCTACTTTAAGGCTCTTACAAGGGTACCTAATTACACTTAGTAAAATGAATATTTATACAAATAGTAGTGTTGCCCAAGCAGCAAAACTTTAAGTAATGTGGAGCCACAGTGCCTCTAAATAAATGTAAATACTCTTTCAAAGGTTAAATATTTTCTAAAAGACCAGCCCCAATGAAGAGTTTAGATATATTTAATAATAAAGAAAAACATGAAAACACTGAATATCTATTTACAATAAACACCAGAGTTTCAGTTCACATGAAATATAAAAACAACACAGATGGAAAGATGGAAAATGTTTTCTGAAAGCATACAAGCTGTTTTTCACATCTGGGAGGGGAATAGGGTGATGAGGAAAGAGCAGACACCAATTAATGTAAGTGGGAGCACAGGCTGCAACATGCGATTTTGTGTCAGGTTATGCCTGTAGGTGCAGCTGTGAGTTTGGGACATTTGTTCCTATCTGGAGATTAAACTTAATTTTTTAAAGATGTGCATAGTTTTGTGTGTTTGTTCTAACTTAATAGGTTGTGGGGTGTTCTGAAAACACATTTAGTTTTTTTTTGTTTGAGCGTTTTCATTAAAACAAAAAAGTCTTGAAAATGTGACATAGGTTCAAATGGAAATAACAAGAAACAACTGTATAAAAGATCAGCCTGCCAAACAGTGTGTACATGTAATGCAAAAGTTGGAAATACACACACAAAAAGCCCTTAACTGTCATGTGTAATAAGTGGGAACAATAACTACTTATTGTAATGGCTACGATATCCAGACAACCATGAAATGTAAATGGCCTTACAGTTATAGGCAAAAAGAAGATAGTATTGAATTATATTAAGAAATACAGTGTGCAAATAGCAATGCTGCAAGAAAATGTTGGGAGAAATAATCAGCTTCCAGTAGGGAATATTACTTATAGGTGTGGACTGGAACTCTATTTGCAACAGTGAGGATGTGTCTGTAGGACATAGAAGGGAAAACATAACAAAAGAGGCTAGATTTCTGAAGACATTTGTAAAAATGTTTGTTATGGAAGAGATGTGTTCAGTAGTAGGAACTCTGAGAATTTGCATGTTATTCCCCACAGTATCGTAACTGTTTTAGATTAGGTAGTCTTTCTATTTATCAGGAACATGTGCATTTCATTGAAAGCTTTGGCATGTCTCCAGTAACTATTTCAGATTGTGCACCAATAAAAACTAAGATAAAAATGCAAGGTAATGAAGTAAAATCCGACATTGGTGTTTTCCCACCTACATGTTAAAAAGAGAGGAATTTAAAGAATGGGTATTGAAAAGTATTCAGTAGTTATTAAGGAAGTTAGAAATATTCATAAAATATAGGTAATAAGTAGGATAAAAAGGTAATAAGTAGGATAAAATGAAAATGGAGTTTTAAAAACGGTAGAAATTAAAGAGAAGGAGATATGGTTAAAAAGTAATACAAATTATTCAGAGGGTCTGACAAAGGTTGAAGTGCTGCAGAATACGAAAAGGCGCAACTGCAGAGTGCTAAAGAGAAAATAAGGGAGTATCTGGATAATATGTATGAGTGTAGAAAGATTGCTTTCAAGCAACTATTTTGCATAACTGCAGAGCACAAAAACATTTAGCAGAACAACTTAGGTGACAGAAAGTGGAAAGGGCTTTCTCCAAACTTCAGAGCCTGTAACAAGAAAAGTAACCAGAGATCCAGTTGCGGTATTAGAGATGTTTCAGAAATATTATGAAAATTTGTACAAAGCAAAGAAGTGTGAAAATTAAGAAAAAGCATAAATGGAAATATTTATGGAAGACTTAATTATGCAAATGTTAGTGGTAGATGAGGCTGAACAATTGACAGTTAAGACAGGAGATGAGTTAAAAACAGTGTTGATGATCAAGCTGCAGGAAAGTTTCCAGGAGCAGATGGTATTCCTGTGGAAGTTTGGCATTTAGGAGGTGATAAAGATCTGGAAAATGTTTACCAGTGTTTTAAAATGAAGAGAAGCACCGACATCTTGGAAGAAAGCTGTGGTTGCTTTAATAACTAAAGACAGTAAAGACCCATCAGATCCTGTTTCGTACACACCCATTTCAGCTTTAAGCCATGATTAGAAAGTGTTTGTCTGCACCAGCTAAAAGAATGGCAAAGGTGTTGCCAAAAGTAATAGATATGAATGAGTTTGGTTTTGTGGGGAGAGGCAAACCTTTGGCAACACCAGTAGGGCAGTGATGATCCATAGGGACGCAGAATTAAGAAAATACTGCTCTTGTTCATGGGTCTTGATGCAGAGAAAGCATTCGATAGAGTAAGCGAGGATTTTATGAATAGAGCAATGGAAGCATTTGCATTCCCTGATAGAATAATATAGCAATAACCCACGCCTGGGTGTGGGTAATGCGGGATTTACCCACGGTTGGTGTGGTTTGGTCCCGAGGGCGAAGCCCGAGGGACCAAACAAAGACAACCGTGGGTAAATCCTGCATTATCCACACCCAGAAGTGGGTTATTGCTATTATACTATGACATTATTTAAGAAAAGAAACAATTACTTTTCTTAAATAATGGCATTGTATAATGCCTCTTTGCTGCCCTTCCGCAGCTGTCTGGTATCCGCAGCAGTTCTGATGTACTGCGCATGCCTACGCAGTACATCAGAGCTGTGGCCAAAAGCAACGGAGAAAGCAAGGTCTCCGTTGCTTTTTTACTGTTTCACTATGTTAAATGGGTTTAACATAGCGAGACAGCTTTAAAATAAGCAACGGACATCTCCGTTGCTTATTTTAAAGCTGTCTCGCTATGTTAAATCCATTTAACATAGCGAAACAGTAAAAAGCAACGGAGATCTTGCTTTCTCCATTGATTTCTTTTTTTAAACCTGTCTCGCTATGTTAAATGGGTTTAACATAGCGAGACAGCTTTAAAATAAGCAACGGAGATCTCCGTTGCTTATTTTAAAGCTGTTTCGCTATGTTAAACCCATTTAACATAGCGAGACAAGTTTAAAAAAAAAGCAACGGAGAAAGCAAGATCTCCGTTGCTTTTTACACACTGTGTCGCTATGTTAAAGGAGTTTAACATAGCGAGACAGCTTTAAAAAAAGCAACGGAGATCTCCGTTGCTTTTTTTAAACCTGTGTCACTATGTTAAACTCTTTTAATATAGCGAGACAGTGTTTTAAAAAAAGACTTATACTAATGGAAAAAGTCCGGGTGACCGGACCTTTTTCCATTAGTATAAGTCGATTTACAACGTGCACGCTGGCCAATCAGCGTGCACGTTTTGGAATATTAATAGGGGGCCATGGTATAATACGGTTCATTAAGAGGATATATGAAGGATCAGGGGCAAGAATTAAAGTGAGAGGGCTCATCTCTGATATGTTGTCTGAAAAGATGAGCTGGGAAGGGATGTCTTTCTTTTCACTTTGTTTTATATTTAAAGCCATTGGCAAAGAAAATAAGGTACTCTGAAATTCAAAGATATAATTGGTATGGTAATCAAAAAAAGTTGGCTTTATGTGCAGATGATACTATTTTGTCCCCAGTAAATCCAGAAAATGACATCTCAGTGTTGTGGGACATTTTAAAACCATTTCAGGTCTTTTCAAAATATAAAATTAATGAAGATAAAACAGAGACTATAGCTATAAATTATATACCCACACATGAACTGGTTCAGCAATACCCATATTTATGGGGACAGGATAAGATGACGTAGAATTATAGATTAAAAAGGCATCTGTTATGGCAGGTAAGGATGTGTGGGAAGAAGCTAAACAAAAGATAATGCAAAAACTGAGAAACTGGAAACTCCCTGACAGAGTACTCTGTACAGAGTACTATATCAGAAATATTGGGTGAGCAAATGGGAATGATTATTTTGAGGTGAGAAACAGGATTTGAATTGCCTATCAAAATAAAGCTTTGTAAAGATGTTCTTCATCCCACATTGCTGCAGTCCTAACACTTGGGGTAGTCCGCTGTCCCAGTCGGCCCGAATACCAAAGTATATGGCTGACGTCGGTCAAGGCGCATTAGTCTGACATCAGGACGTCAGGGTACAAATGCGCATGACCGACGTCATATCCTCAGTCTTTTTTGCCCCATGGTCCGATGCAGAAGCAGTTTTGCGAGTGCAGGTTGGCGTTCTGAAATTTTCTGAAGTCGGAGTTTCAGACCGAATCAAAGTTGGCTAAGTACCCCGTTGGGGAATATTTTGGTTTTTTTTCTTGCCTCAGTATTTAACCGGATGTCAGAAAAAGTAAATAACTGTATTTCTTGTGGGAAACAGATACCTCATAGGGATTACCATACCTTGTGTATACCTTGCTTAGGGCCTGAGCACGACGTTGTTGGATGCCGCTCTTGTGCTAGATTTAACAAACGCACTATAAAGAGAAGATTAGACTGTGCCAGGTTAGTTTTTGGGAAGCGTTGTAATTATAAAATGCCGTCGGATGCTCCGACGCCCGCTTCGTCTAAAAAGCGCAAGGACAAAGCAGTTAAGCCTAGGTTGGAAGAACCGTCAGTCCCGGACGTCGGTTCTTTAGAAGGCTCGGTGGAGCCGGAGGTTCTGCCAGTAGTTTCTTTGGAGTCTCAGGGGGAGACTTTACTGTTACAAGATGTGTCCTCTCAGGAGGTAGGCCAGGCTGAAGGGGCTTCTCAGGTGGCTGTTCTCCCCTCCCTTCCCAAGGTGGTTAGGCCCTCCCCTTCTGTTTCCAAGGCCTCTTTGAGAGGCAGGCCAGGTTTAGCTTCAGCAGGTGTCTCTCCTAGTTCTTCAGGATCTTTGCCTAAGAAACATATGCTTAAAATGGCAGAAGATTTGATTACTATGATTAGGGGTTCTATGCCCCCTCCTGATAAGAGGCCTAGGGTGGAACCTGAGCTTGAGAGTTTTGAGCAGTGTTCGAGGCTTCTGAGTCTTTGGCTGAAGACTTACAGGAGTATCCTCCTTATTCTGATTCTGATGTAGATGATTCTACTCCTTCGGCTTCTCCTCCTGAGGATTTTTCTTTTTCAGAGACTCTTCATTCCATGAGGGAGCATTTTAAATGGGAAGGTCAAGATTTCTCTGATTCCAGGAAAAGGCTTAGGGAATTTTTGTTTTTACCCCAGCATAGGCCTTTAGCTATACCTCCTGTTCTGGATGTGGTGGAAGATGTTTTTGCAGAGGCTTCCCTGAACCCTGATTCTTTGCCTCCTGCCCCAGTTAAACCGGATAGGTATTATAGGGTGCCTGAAGCTCATAAGTATCTTTTTAAGAGTCCTAGGGCAGACCCAGAAACTGTTTCTCAGGGGCCTAAAGGTGTTAAGGCTTCTGTTGTTAAAAATCCTGTTCCTCCTGATAAAGAGGCAAGGGCTTTGGATAGATGGGGAAAGAAGGTGTATACTTCTTCCACTTTAGCCATGAGGGCTTTGAATTGCCAGTTCCACATGTTAAAATATCAAAATTATCTCCTTTCACAGTTGAAGTCTAAGGTGGATGCTCTGGCGGAAGGTATTGAGTGTAAAGAGTTGCAGGATTTAGTTCATGTGTCTGAACAGGTGGGTAAGCATTCCTTGCAATGTGGTTTTGATGCTGTGCAGGCCTCTTCGAGGGTGGCTGCCACTGGTTCTGTTCTTCGCAGGCATGCCTGGCTGAAGGATCAGAATTTAGCTGAGCATGTTAAGACAAGGATTTTGGATGCTCCATTACAGTCTGATGTGTTGTTTGGTTCGCCTGTGGAAGCAGTTTTAAAGAAAATGGAGGACAAGGCTAAGTCTATGCAGACTGTTAAAGATTTTGCAGGTTCAGCCTCCGAGTTTAGTAGAAATTGGCCTACTAAAGGATGGACATATCCTTCTTATGATTCCCAGTCTAGGGGTAGGTCTAGACGTGGTAGGGGCAGAGCTCAAGGTTCTTTTAGGCCTAGAACAGGGAGTTCACCTGCTCAGTCTTCTGGTGAGGGCAGGGGTCAGCCCTTTCGTAAACAGACCCAATGACCTGCCTTTCGAGCTGCCAGTGCCTTCTCGTCTGGCAGCACCTTTGGGAGGAAGACTGGCACTTTTCAAAGAAAATTGGAGTTTAATTACCCAAGACAAATGGGTATTGGATATCATTCACCACGGTTACAGGTTTTATTTCCATACCTTGCCTCCTTACAAAGGCATGCCAGACATTCCTCCTCTACAAAGAAAAGAGGCTCACAAGCAAATTTCTCTGTTGCTTCAAATAGGGGCCATTCAGCAGGTTCCTGTACCAGAAAGGGGCCTAGGATTTTATTCTCGCCTGTTCCTAGTACCAAAAAAGGGGAACACGTGGAGACCAATTTTGGATTTATCTATCCTCAACACTTATCTGGACATTCCCAAGTTCAAAATGTTGACGTTACAACAGCTTTTACCTCTGCTGGGCAAAGATCACTGGATGGTAACTTTAGATCTCAAGGAGGCTTACCTTCATGTGCCTATCAGACTGACTTGCAGGAAGTATCTGCGTTTTCGAGCTGGGAATTCCCATTATCAGTTCTCTGCATTGCCCTTTGGCTTATCTACTGCGCCCAGAGTATTCACAAAAGTTCTGGCTCCAGTGATAGCTTACTTCAGGCTCAAAGGAATACAAATCTATCCTTACTTGGACGACTGCCTGATTCTGGCTCAGGAAAAGGAAGACCTTTTACAGCATTTGGAATATGTGATAGCAGTGCTAAGATGCCTGGGGTATTCTGTGAACGAAATAAAGTCCAGTCTAGTACCCTCTCAAGACATGTGCTTTCTGGGTGTGAGACTGAATACAGCAACCCAGATGGCCTTTTTAACCCCGGACAAACAAAAGAATCTTTCCCTTTACTTCCATCAACTATCTCTTCAGTCCGGGCTGACTGCAAGGACAGTCCTTCAAGCCTTAGGGTTCATGGCATCTTGTATTCTGGTGCTTCCCAATGCCAAACTGCATATGAGGAAGCTGCAATGGTATCTCAAAATGTATGGACACAGCACTGCCAGGATTTGGACACTGTCATTCAAATAATACCTTGCATTCAAAAGGAATTTTTGTGGTGGGCTCAGGAATGTCACCTAAACAAGGGACTCTCTGTGACCCGCCAGAGGCGAGTCAGATTCTAACGACAGATGCCTCAGACATAGCTTGGGGAGCTCATCTGAATGGAAAGTGGATACAAGACAAGTGGCCTGCCAGACTACAGCATCTACATATCAACATGAAGGAGATGTTAGCAGTCCAGTTTGCATTAATGGCTTTCAAGGAGTTACTTCTTCCAGGGCAGGTGTTGATTCTAACAGACAACACAACTGTCATGTGGTACATCAACAAACAAGGGGAACACATTCTTATCCTGTATGCAGGCAAGCAATGATTTTGTGGGAGACTGCGCTCAGCTTGCAACTAACTCTTCAGGCAAGGTTTCTGCCGGAGCACAGAACTCCTTAGCAGATGTGTTAAGCAGGCAAATCATGGATCCCCACGAGTGGAAACTGCATCTTCATGTATTTCGGAAATTGTCAGTGTCATGGGGAACTCCAGACATAGATCTGTTCGCTTCTCCACTACGCCACCAGCTGCCAAAGTTTTGCGCAACAAGGTTTCATCACACAGCTTGGAAAGTGGATGCTCTTTCTTTCAGTTGGAAAAATCTTCATGTGTATGCCTTTCCACCTCTGCCTCTCCTCCCAAAGGTACTCCTAAAGGTCAGACAAGACAAGCCAAGGATGATTTTAATAGCTCCAGATTGGCCTCGGCAACACTGGTACCCATTACTGAGGAGTCTGGTAAGGAAGCCACCATGGCCTTTACCTTTGATTCCACACCTATTGTCTCAGAGGGACGGTCATCTACTCAATGTCAAGCTTCACTCTCTTCATCTAACAGCCTGGCATATTCTGTTTTGAACCACAGCAGGTCTCAACTTCCTCAACAAGTTTTGAATGTGATTATGGAAGCCAGAAGACCTAGTACAAGGAAAGTGTATGCAGAAAAATGGAAGAGATTTTTATTTTGGAGTGCAGCAAAGGATTTGGAGGTTTCTGAGCCTAATTTGAGTGTGGCTCTTCAATACCTTACTGAGTTATTGGACAAAGGTTTGTCTTTCTCTTCCATTAAGATTCATGCTGCAGCAATTTCAGCTCACTATGATTGTGACCCACCATTGTTTTCTCATCCTTTGTTCAAGCAATTTCTTAGAGGGGCAAAGAATATAAGACCCCCATTAGAGCTCCTACTCCTGCTTGGGATCTCAATTTTGTGTTGGAGAAACTTACTCTACAACCTTTTGAGCCGGCTACTGCTGAATTGAAATACTTGTCATGGAAGACTGCTTTTTGTTGGCCATTACTTCTGCAAGAAGGGTTTCTGAATTGCAGGCCCTTATGGCGGTTGAGCCTTTTTGATTTTCCATAAGGATAGGGTATCATTACGTACTAATCCTTCCTTTATGCCTAAGGTGGTTTCTAGTGTGGCTTTAAACCAAACTATTCATTTGCCTACTTTTTATGCAGATCCCCAAAATAAGGGGAAAAGATTTTGCACACTTTAGATGTACACAGGCAGTTGCGTTATTATTTAAGCAGGACTAAGGATTTTAGGCAGTCTCAGCAGTTGTTTGTTTCTTTTGCTTTGAGTTCTCAGGGCAAGCCTGTGTCAAAACAAACTATTTCTAAGTGGATTGGGTTTTGCATTGCATTTTGTTATTCCCATCATGGCAAGGAGATTCCAGCTGGGATTAGGCCTCATTCCACTAGGGCTACTGCCACTTCAACAGCATTTCTAAGGGGGGTGGCAACTAAGGATATTTTGGAGGCAGCTACTTGGAGTTCAGTGCATACTTTCTCTAAGCATTACCACCTTCCTCTCTACTCTAAATCTAGGGCTGGTTTTGCCACTGCTATTTTGCAGGGTATGTTGACAGCTCCTGCTTCCTTATGATTTGCCAGCCTCCCTAACCTCTGCTTTGGGATTCTACCCAAGTGTTAGGACTGCAGCAATGTGGGATGAAGAACATAGTACAGTTTTGTACCTACCATAAATGTAGATGTTCGAAGATCCACATTGCTGCAGTCCAATTTTCCCTCCCTCCTTCCCCTCTGTGTTTAGGGGTGGTTGTGTGGGTGGGGTTGTACTTTTGTAAATGTGTATATATTGTACATATATTTGGTGTTTTTTGGTTTTGGCCTTATCTTTGTAGGGTCTTCTGACATCTGGGGCAAGAAAAGACTGAGGATATGACGTCGGTCATGCGCATTTGTACCCTGACGTCCTGACGTCAGACTAATGCGCCTTGACCGACGTCAGCCATATACTTTGGTATTCGGGCCGACTGGGACAGCGGACTACCCCAAGTGTTAGGACTGCAGCAATGTGGATCTTCGAACATCTACATTTATGGTAGGTACAAAACTGTACTTTTCACTTTGGTGGCTGCCAAAAAAGCAATTACTAAAAAATAGAAGTCAAAGTCTAAACCAACTGTATTTCAGGTATTGAGTATTGTAACTGAGATGAAAGAACTGGAAGTGGGATCTTTAGTAAAAGAAAGGAACAAATTACATAGAAATAAATAGAAATGGTGGGAACAGTTCATACAAAATAATGTTCAGGAAGAGGAGAGAAGTTTTAATGACTGTAGGAACTGAGCAATTTACTTAATGTTGGATAGAAGATAGTTATACAAACGAACATATGTGATGTATAATGTATGTAAGTGGAAATAGGTTAATGTAATTTGTTTTCTTTCATATTAATGTGTGTTTGCCTTTGTTTTAAGTGATGATTTAATAAAGGTATTGAGAGAGAGAGAGAGAACTTAGATCCCTGTCTTGCAGACATAATTTGCATTCTTCAAATACTTGTGTGAGCTGCTTACTTCTGGCTTGGTATATACACCTATTAAAGCATACTTTTTAGCCATTTTTAGAACCCTACCTATGGATCCACCACTTTCTTCATGTTTTGAGGTCAAACAGTACTTAAAAGACAAACTATGTTCTAGAGAAATTAACTTTACCTCATTTTGAACTGTGCTTTTTCAGTATCCTTAAAATTGTATACATGGGAAACAATTGTTCTTGTGTCCTTAACCTTTGCAGAAAGTTTCTAAGCTTCAGCCCCTCATGGATATTCCACCTTATTTTGTATTTCACAAAGACAGGATGTCCCTTAGAGCTATCTCATCCTTTATTCCTAAGGTGGTCTCTGAAATGTCTCTAAATTAGTCTGTTCATCTCCTTGCCTGTTTCCCTAACTCCCAAAACAAAGGAGAATGGATTCTTACTTTGTTAGATTTACATAGACAGCTAATACTGTATTTGAACAAGACCAGAGGTGTTAGAAAATCTGATACAACTGCTCATTTCTTATGAGGGAAAGAATCGGGGTCTTCCTATATCCAAGCAAACCAGTTCCAGTTGAATTTTCCTTGCCTTTTCCTTCTGTTCCTCCTTCCATGGAAAATCCATACAGGGTAATGTTAAAGCCATTTCTACAAGAGCTGTTGCTTCTTTGGGGTCTTTTGAAGGGGCAGACCACAAATCTATCTTGGATGCAGTTATGTGGTCTTCCATTCAAACCTTTGTTAAGCATATCAATATTGATGCCTTTTTCAGAACTAAAATAGGATGTGCTAGAACCATCCTTCAAATTTTTTTGGATTACAGTCTTTCTTACTCCCTGCCATTCTACTTAAATGCTTTGAGAAGCTTCATATCCATCAGCATTACTGCAGCAGTGATCTAGTGATGAACAAAGTACAGTTGTGTAAGAACTTACTTAACAGTAGATGTTCAAACAGGTCACTTGTTGCAGTATGTGAACCTTCCTCCGTCTTCCTTTTTTTCTTACTCATCTTTCCCTTTGTGCGGAGATGGATCCTCTGCCTAGTGTTTTCTTTTCTGTTTCTGAATCTGTCCTGCTTTTAAGCTAGCCCTAGTGTAGGTTTAGGGCAAGAAAGCTGTGAGGATTTTCACACTCATATTTCCCTTATGTAGTAGCATATAGTCATTGTGCCTAAGTGTAATGTCGATGTATGGCATCTTAATTTTTGGTATAAAGGACAGAAGTACAACATCCTTGGCAGGGTATGTCCCATCTGTCAGCATTACTGCAACAGTGATCTATTCAAACATCTACTGTTAATGATAAGTTTTACACACCTGTACTATCAACACTCATAAGTTGCTTGCCAGCCCATATTGCAGCAAAAGGAAGCCTTGTGAGTTATTGTGTTCATTGCAGCAATCTAGATATTAAGTATATTGTTGGTGTTTTATTATTATGCCAGGCAGGCTTAGCAAAACTGTTTTTACCTTTCCACAGGAAGGACACTGAATTTTGCAGCAGTCTATACTTCAGACATGCATTTTAAATATCTTTTTTTCCCCCCACAGGATACAATGCGAAGTTGAATAAATTCCCTGTGTTTAATTTCAATGATGATCTCAAGGACCTCTGCATCAGTGCTTTGAGTCCCAACACCACAAAAGCTACTCTCTATGCTTTGAATGTCTGGCGTTACTGGTGCATGACTAAAGGCCTTAAAGACTATATGGATATTACAAAAGTAAGTGATAGTCGTTTATTTGTGCTGTCAGCTTCCTTCCTTATCCTTGTAGCATTTTAAGTGTGCATAATATGATATATGTTTGGTAGTTTGAGTTTATTTTTAATATAAGCAGAAACAGACTAAGTTATGTCACACTGTGAGTCAGCAGAGAAGCTTGTCAAATTTATAATCCTTGCCGTGGTCCTGTTAAGTAAGCTCCATTAATTATGCCTTTAGTAGAAGCTTACAGAAGCAAAGAATGTTGCATGAAATACTGAGAAAGTTATACGTAGAGTTTCCTGAAATTTATATTTCAGTAAACTAGCATTGGCTGCCACACTTGTGATTTAAGGTTACTTTAAACCATTTATCTGCTGCTTATATTATTTGAGTTGGTCTTCTTCTTTCGGCTGCTCCCGTTAGGGGTCGCCACAGTGGATCAACTGTTTCCATTTCTTCCTGCCCTCTGCATCTTGCTCTGTCACATCAACCACCTGCATGTCCTCTCTCACCACATCCATAAACCTTATCTTAGGCCTTCCTCTTTTCCTGTTACCTGGCAGCTTCATCCTTAGCATCTTTTTGGCAATATACTCTGCATCCCTCCTCAGCACATGTCCATACCAACGTAATCTTGCCTCTCTGGCTTTGTCTCCAAACCTTCCAACCTGGGCTGACGCTCTAATATACTTATTCCTAATCCTGTCCATCCTCGTCACACCCAGTGCAAATCTTAACATCTTCAGCTCTACCACGTCAAGCTCTGAGTCCTGTCTTTTTGTCAGTGCCACTGTCTCCAACCCATATAACCCTCTTGTAGACCTTCCATTTCACTCTTATTGGTACTAGTCTGTCACAAATCACTCCTGACACTCTTCTCCACCCACTCCATCCTGCTTGTACTCTCTTCTTTACCTCTCTTCCACACTCACCATTACTCTGAACTGTTGATCCCAAGTATTTAAACTCATCCACCTTCGCCACCTCTACTTCCTGCATCCTCACCATTCCTCTATCCTCCCTCTCATTCACACACATATATTCTGTCTTAGTCCTGCTGACCTTCATTCCTCTTCTCTCTAGAGCATATCTCCACCTCTCCAGGGTCTCCTCCACCTGTTCCCTACTCTCACTACAGATCACAATGTCATCTGCAAACATCATAGTCCACGGGGACTCCTGGCTGATCTCGTCTGTCAACCTGTCCATCACCATTGCAAATAAGAAATTATTTGGGTTGGTAAAGCTAGACAATTTCTGAATGCAAGGTTAGAAGAATACATTTATGATTATGTTCAGAAATCCTCTAGCTTTGCCTACCCAGTTGATCAAATTATCATTAAAGTCTAGTTCCTAGGTTTTTTTTTCCATTTGGTAGAATCCAGTTCTTAATATTAACAGTATTCAGGTTTACATGTGTACACAGTTGATAAAGATGGTTTCTTAATGGTGTGCTTGTCAGTAGTCATTGTGTAATGTAAATCATTATGTACAGAATACTGTATCATTCAATGCCATGTATGACTTCGTCCCTTTCATTAACACAGCCGAATCAGAACCCTTTAATATGTCAGGTAACTGTTTCTGAAACTTAAAGGATTATTACACATTTTAAATTTTGCAGAGTTAACTGCTTCACAAGTTGACTAATGCATTTGAAGACATTTTTGAGTGCGAGCTATTGAGTTATGTATGTCTTTTATTTAATCAGTCATATGTACTATATTTAATGCTGCTTATACCCAACAGCAGTGATGTCTAGCAGGAGGACAGTGAAGTAATGTGCAACAGTAAGATGAAGTGGACTTCATTTTGCATGGTATTTAATACTCTGTAATAGCTAAGGTGAGATTAGTGATGGATACCATGCGACTAGCACAACACATTAATCAGATACCATTTGGCATCATTCTTAAATTAGTATTTCAGGTGTCACAGTGGTTTCCATGTTTTATTCATTTAGCCATGCTGTCTAGCTGCAGCGAATAGGCAGTGCAATAACTAGTAATATGATATAATTCAGAAGATCCATGATGCCTTTGATTTGAATGCTGGCCCAGTATGATTTAAAGTAATATAACAATATGTTTGTTAAGCAGAAGAGACTCATTCTGAATGACAACATTTGCACTGCATGTAAGTGCTGAACTGTTTAAATGTATGGCAGCTGGAGATTCCGTCTTCTAAAATGACTTCACGGGTACAGTGTGCCCCTCTTTCTCCCGACACCTAGGGTTACTACATAGATATTTTTTACTGTATGGATAGTGGCCTTTGAATGCACATTTTTGGATAGGATGTATGAATACCTAATAGGGCAGTGGCTGACACCTATTAGGGGTGATGTTTGGTGTGATCTAGTTATTTGTATCCCTTCTGTAGTTGGTGACAACTTGCTTGTATAAGATTAGCAACATCTGTGAAAACCCCCTAAATAATCTTTGGCATGACCGTATAGCATTTATCTTGCCTATTTCCTGTTACACAAAGAAGGTTAAGAGCACAGCCAAGTCCTTTGCTTACCAGAAGCATAAAGCAAAAAAAAATGAAAGCTGAGGACAAAATCTGGAGAAACTAGAAAAGAGACCAAACTAGCCAAAAACTGCCTCTCCCTTAGATAATCAACTAGACCAGCCACAGATAGGGCAAAAGAACTATATATAAGATGAAAACAAGCTGATCTTTCTTCAAAACCAAAACTAAAACAAACAAACACAAAAAAAGATTGACAGCTTCCCAAAAAATGTTTTAAAAAGTCCTCCTTTCAACTAAAAAAAGATATTACTAACTCATTCCCTCCACTACAGTTAACACTCCAACACAACTGTACCCTCTAGCTTAGTTATGATCGCAGTTCACTTGGACAAAGCACATAACTCAGTGGCCCACTAGCCCCTTCCATAAATCGCATGATTTAAAGATAGGTCATATTTCGAGTACTGACACATGTAAAATCTCAATCCTGCCACACTAATTTAATGAATAATTTTCTCCAGTAACCCTTTCATTAGTTTGTATTGTGTATGGACAAGCACTAAAGTGACACAATAAAATATTTTTCTCAGTGGTCAATTCAGCAGTCTGACCATGTATGCACAAGCACTTCACTGATACATGAATGATTTATTTCCCCAAGCAACATCTTTATTGCTATGTCCAGGTATACACAAGCACCAAAATCAAACAAGTCCCAAGGAGACCCCTACAGTAAAATGTCCAGGTACAGTATGCAGAAGCATCAAAATGAAACATTCACCCGAGCGACCCCCTTCAGTAAAATGTTGAGGTATGCCCAAGCACCAAAATTAAACATTTGCCCAAGTGACACATACCTTGCAAGCATGCACTCTCGGTGAAGTTCAAAGATTCACTGGCTTCAAATAACAGACTTCCCGCACAAGGCACAGCACAGACAGAATTAGTATTGTTAGGGTTTCTCCTTCGGTTTCTGGCACGCAGCTGAGTCATGTGGATTGGTTATCTCCGCTTGCAGTTGTAAGCTGAAATTAACCAGTCATCTTCAAGAAAGGAGGGACTCATGGGAGCAGCACATCCAGACACCAGACAAAGCCCTTTATTTTGTAAAAATCAAAACAAAAAAAAAATGGACAGTGAAGAGGACAGAAATATTTATTATTAACTCTCGAGGCCCACCAGGAGATCCCCACTGCCCACCAGTGGGCCATGGACTGCACTTTGAGAAAGGCTGCTCTAGCCGATTATGCTGCCACTTTACACTTCCCAGCCATCACAACCAAGGAAATGAAATTAATCCTGTTAATACTAAGAAACTCAGGCTGCATATTTAGCAGACTTCACCTTAAATTCCTTGAGCTAGTTGCTGAAATAAAATGTAAAACCTCTTACATACATGTTTAACTTATCCCTTACCACTGCTTCTGTTTCAGGTCCTTTCAAACACATTCAGTCATCATCCCTTTACCAAAAGTCCACTCTTCCTCACAAATGAAAGACTACAGACCTATTTCCAATCTCTGTCCATTAACAAAAATATTTGAGAAACTTTTACATAAACAACTGCAAATCACCCAAAAGCTCCAGATGACTGAGTTAAAAATACATAGGTTTGATTTGTTGGTAGCTGCTATATTCCATCAGTGTGGAGTAATTCAAAAAAAGTCCACTGGCTTCTTATCGCAAGCAGGGCCACACTGAATGCTCCAAGGCAGACTAACTTACAAACTGGTAACTGTGGGTTATTGCCTGTACTGGCCAATGTGTGCCCGCCTAAAGCCCAGTAGCCCTGGGCTACTGTCCAGTTACCCAGCTTGGGTTATCTAGGATAGTTCTGTTGAACGAAAGCTGGACTTAAAATCAATCAGCCTGCCAAACATGAGCTAAGAATTGCTACACTCTGTGTAGGTTCACTGACAGGACGGAGCTTGGAAGTAGATGGGATGATGGTAGGGAGGCGGTTGGACATCTTATGTATCTAAGAGACAAGATGGAAGGGCAGTGCAGCAAAGCTGTTTGGTTTGGGATCCAGCATGTACTACTCCGAAAGATGACAGGCTAGAAATAATGTGGGAATTGTGCTGAAGTAGAGGCTTCAGAAAGCAGTGAAGGATGTCATCAGCATTAGTGATAGACTCATGGCAGTCAGACTCCAGCCTAATGATAGGGCAGTATTCCTAACCTCAGCCTAAGCCCCACAGCAGGTTTATAGTAGGGAAGAAAAGAGTGCATTCAGACAGCAGATGTAGGACCTGCTAGGTAAAGCAGAACAACATGAATCGGTGTTCATAATGGGTTACTTGAATACACATATCTGGACAGACAGAAGAAAATATGTGGACTGCCTTGGGACCACATGGGTGGGGCAACAGGAATAAAGAAGGAAACACAATTATAAACTTCTGTCTGACAAATGGCTTGATAGTAGCCAACACCTTTTTCAGCAAGAGAGAGTCACAAGGTCACATATAAGAGTGGCCAGCATGCAATTCGGGTAAACTTTCTCACAGTAAAGAAAGGCACTGCAAAAGAGTCAGTGATTACAAAGTTGTCCGCAGTGAAAGAGTCAGCCCACAGCATAAACCACTGGTTGCCACAATAACCTGCAAGCACTGGTCAGAGAAGGCTCTAAGGTCAATAGAGACCAGGGTGAAGACCTGGAGGGTGGCTGGAGAGAAAGCACAACAGTTCAAGGAACTGCTCAGGGCTCTAGCACCTCAAGAAGTGGAGGAAATAAATGGAGTTGAAGAACAATGGCAGTCCCTCAAAACAACATATGCGAGGACTACATAACAGATTTGTGGCTGAGCCAGGTATAAAAATAAGGCACATAAGGAAAACTGATAGTGGAATGCAGAAGTCCAGGAAGTCTTCAAAAGAAAAGAGGAATACAGGAAAAATTGGGAGATAGAAGACAGCCCAGGCTAGGAAGGAATACTGATTGGCTAACAAAGAAGTTAAGAAAGGAGTTGCAGTATCAGAAAACAAGGTATCAGAGGCAGCCTACCATCTTCTGGAAAGTGACTTGGTAAATGGCACAAACAAACTATATCAAGCTGCAATGCAAAGACAGAAATGTAAAGAAGATAGTCAAACACCATTCATAAGGAATGCCAGCAACAACCTGCTCAGCATATCACAGGATGTCAGAGGCAGATGGAAGGAGTACTTCTGGCAGCTTTTAAATGAAGAAAATCCCACTGAAGCTGTACTGCCCCAGACATGGAGTATGATGAGAGAAGAGGAGGAGCTGACTGTAGAAGATGTACGAACCTCAGCACAGAAATAAATAGGACATGCTGGAGGGACAGATTCTTATCCCAGAGGCCCCCCTCACTGTGGAACAAAATCCCAATCCATGTTAGGCAGAGCCCCTCACTGACCCTAGTCAAGAGAAATCTTGATGAGTGGATGGGAGACTGTAAGTTTACCCCTGGGATCTCCTCTGTGTCCTTGCTAGACAGAGGTACAGTAAATTAACCTTAATATGGCTACCTTCTGTGACCTACTATACAGAGGCACAGTCAACTAATCTAAAAGGGTGGCGAAAGCCAAACACACTCTGGCTAGGCTTATAAGTGCCCTAGGGCAGATAGCCTAGTATGAACCTATGAACAGCACTGTGGAAAATAAATGTCAGGACTCAGATGAGGTCTCAGCAGATATGATAAAGATGCTGGGTGAGATAGAAGAGAAATGACTCCTGAGGGTACTCATATCTGTGTGGAGAGAGAGGCATATTCCAGATGGCTGAAGAATGTTTATTATGTATTTATTTAACATTTAACTGGGAAAGTCCGACTTAGCATGAAGTCAATTTTCAGTGGAGGCCCGGGGAGAAACATTCCAGACACACGTCTTTGTAATGTGGGAGGAAACCGGCGCTCCCAGAGGAAACCCACACAAATGCAGGGAGGACATGCAAATAATAATTTATTATATAATTATATAATAATAAAAATAATAAGCATACTGGTGCTAGTATTCACGAACAAAGGGGATGTTCACAACTGTGAGCAGCACAGAGGTGTCAAACTCCTGCCATACTGCGTGAAAGTTCTAGAGGGTGATTGATAAACATATAGGGAGAGTAGTGGAAAGTAATGTGGGAGATGAGCAGTTCAGATTCACATCAGGATGGCCTGGAGTCTGAGGAAAAGGATTTACTTTCTTCTTATTCTCCTACTAAATAATTATCTTTTGGGAAGAATTGTCTTTTGGGGGATACAGTGGTTTGTATGATGTAACACTTTAAGTGGGACTTCTCCCGGGTTTCTAATGTTAAGAAATATACTACGAACTCTTGCAAATAGATCCTTCCCTGCCTTCTTCAGTCCCTCCACTGCTGGCTGCCCATTTGGATACTTTCACTGCAGCTTTTCAGGCCCCTGATTCTCAACTTCCTGTCCCTAAGAAACCAGACCAGTTCTGTAAAGTTACTGAAGCTCAACAGTTTTTAGATAAAAGCCCTTCATCTGATCTTGGTGTTATTTCTGTAGCCAGTAATAAACCATCCAAGTTGCTGTCTTCTAAGCTTTCAACTTTTGATAAGAACAACTGTGCCATGGACAAGTATAGTAAAAAAAAAGTATATACCTCTGCTGCCTTAGCCTTCAGAGCTATTATTTACCAGACCATTATGAACTAGGTATATGTCCTGGCTATTCTGTCCCAACTTGGGAGCATTCTAATTGATGTGCCTGATTCAGAGGGTAAGACTTCTGACATTTCCATTTTGAGCTGTGATTCTCAGGTGTCTCATCATTCTTTTAAATGTAGTTGTGATGCTGCTGATGCCTCCTCCAGGGCAGCTGTAGCTGCATCTGTTATGAGGCGGTGTTCTTGGTTGTGCATTCAAGCCAAATTATTGGATTCCCCTCAAAGAAAACCAGAATCTGTTTGACACTACTGCTGTTGAATTGTTCAAGACCCTTCAGGATAAGGGCAGGATTTGAAACAAATCATAGTCTCTCCTGTTCCCAAGTTTCAGATAATTTATCCTTATAAGCCTTCCTTTGCTTGTAGGCAGCTTTAAACGCCTTCTAGGGGCAAGAGGGCTTCTAGGAGTGTTTTTCCAGACAACATTTCTTGGGATTCTAAGGGTCAGAAGCCATCTTTCCCCTGACAAATCTGCTTCTGTTTGACATTTAGCAGCTCCTTTTCCTTAGCCAGATTCCTCTGTCCCTCAGGTTGACTATTTCTTTTCCTGTTTAGCAACAGATAACCATGGATGCTCAGGTACTTTCCATTATCCAAAATGGTTATTTTATGGTGTGGAAGTGCCTTCCTTCATTTTCAGGCCTTCCTCAGCCTCCTCATTGTCAGCTTTCATATTTTCCTTTGGTTCTTCAGGATCTTGTGGTACAGGGAGCCATCCAACCTGTTCCCTTGTCTCATCAGGGAACAGGTTTTTATTCCAGGATGTTTCTAGTTTCCATGAAGGAGGGATCATTGAGATCCATTCTAGACTTGTCTTTTCTCAACACCTTTCTCAGGATTCCCTCTTTCAGAATGTTCTCTCATCAGACAATTCTCCCTGCATTGCTTCCTCAAATCTTTCTGTTGTCCTTGAACTTGAAGGATGCTTACCTTCCACATTCCTAATCACCCTTTGTCCAAGAAATGTTTACTCTTCTCTCTCTCTTCCTCTCATTATCAGTTCTCAGCTTTATTTTTTGTTCTTTCTGCAGCTCCAGGGGTCTTTATCAAATGTCTGGGCCCTGTGGTAGCCTTCTGAAGACTTCAGAAATTCAAGTTTTCCTTTGTCTGAATGACCTTTTGATTCAAGCCCCCCTCTCACCAGCTCCTACTTCAGGATCTACACTTCACTGTGCTTCTGCGTAGTGTGGGTTTCATCCTCGATCTCAAAAAGTCTGTGATGACTCCCTCTCAGGACCAAATGTTCCTGATTCAGGCCATTCCATTGATGCCTTGTCTCACAACTCCCAAGGCCCTGTCTTTGACTGTTTATTTTTTGTTTCATCATGCTCTATCAAGCCTTACTGTAAGGAAATTTCTCCAAGCTCTGAGGTACATGGAATCCACCATTTCCATGGTTCCCTTTTCCAAACTGCACATGAGAAAATTTCAGTGGTATCACAAGACTGTTTGACCTCAGAATTGCTACCCCCCCTGGAGTATCTTGTTCCTCTCCTGCCTTGTTTCAAGTTTGAGTTCTGCTGGGGGGTTCACCAGATTTCTCAGAACTTAGGTTTGTTTTTTCAGGTTCATCTCCTTACTAGGGAGCTGTTCACAGATACTTCCAGTCGGGGTTGGGGAGCTTCCTCCCAACAACCTCGAAATCTAGGGTCTTTAGTCCCAACAGCAACTGCCAGACCATATCAACATCAAATAGATGGGGGATCTACTTCTAGTACTCCAGGCCTTTGGGTTCCAGGTCCTCTAAAGGTTTTTACAGACAATAGCACAGTCATGTGTAACATGAACAAATGAGGGCTGCACAAAATCTTACCTTCTTTGCAGGCTGGCTGTTCAGGCTTGGGATTTTGCAGTCCAGGATCACTTAGTTATTCAGGCAGTCATTCCTTCAGAGCACAATGTTATGGCAGACTCTCAGACCAAGTGCAGAACAAATCCCCACGAATGGATGCTTCACAGGGAGGTGCTTCTGGACATTGTACATCAATTGGGTACTCCTCAATTAGATCTTTTTACCTCCCCTCTGAACAGACAACTGCCCCCATTCTGTTCTAGTGCCAATTCCTCTGGCTTGGAAGGTGGACGCCATGTCTTTTTCTTGGAAGGGGATATCTCTATATGACCTTCCCCCCTCTTTCTCTACTACCAAAGGCCCTGCACAAGATCATGTGGGGCAAACCCAAAATTATGCTGGTGACTCCCTTTTGGCTCAGACAACATTGGTTCCGTACCCCTTTTGTTTGATCTGGCCAGGGGCAATCATCACAATTTACCTTGCAGGATGGATCTTCTCACACAGAACAAGGGATCTCTCATTCACCCTCACTCAATTGACACTGTGAGATAGGGTTTTGATTCCTTTTAGGCAACAATTTTCTGAGGATGTGCTTCAGGTTTTGCAGGAGGTCAGAAAACCTACTATTAGAAAATCATATTTGACTAAATGAAATAAATTTTCTGTTTGGTGCCTCAGACGTGACCTGGACCCTTTTTCTGTGAGGGTTCCTTTGGTCCTTTCTTATTTGTGTGAGATGCTCAGTCTTGGTTTGGCATATTCATCTGTTCATTTGTTAGCCATTTCCACTTGTCTACTTCTGGCTTCTAGTTTTGAAGTCAAACAATTTTTGAAAGGCATCCTTTGTATTCAGCCTCCAAGAAAGTCTATGCTTCATGGGACCTTAATTTTGTTCTTGAAAAATTGACACATTCCCCTTTCAAGCCTGCAGTTTCTTCTTCCCTACAACATTGTACTTCAGAGACTGTATTGTTGGTGGCTCTTAATTTTGTCAAGAGGGTCTCTGAACTTCAGTCACTCATGGAGATTCCACCTTTTTCTGGTTTTTCACAGGGACAGGGTGTCTCTTTGTATCAACCCTTCCTTTATGCCCAAAGTAGTTAATGATTTGTCCTTGAATCAATCCATTCATCTTCCTTCTTTTTTCTTTCTCTACAGAATCCAAGTGAGAGGGTTCTTCACACATTGGATTTACATAGACGGCTCAGATATTACCTGGATAAGACTAAACATACCTGGAAACGTCAGCAGTTTTTTGTTTCCTTTCATACCAGGAAATTGGGTTTGGCAGTGTCTAAGAAAACCATTTCCTGGACTTCTAAGGCCATTTCTTTTTGTTACTCATTTCATGGCAAGCAGCTTTCTTCTTTTGTCCGTGCTCATTATACCAGGGCGTTGTCCTCTTCTGGTGCTTTTTTCAAGGGTCTGGATGCTAGATCCATCTTGGAAGGTGCTGCTTGGTCTTCGGTTCACACTTTAACCAAACATTGTAAGTTGGTTGTCATTTTTAGGGCCAGGGAGGATTTTACCAGGGCCATCCATCATGTGTTTTTGGAAGGCTGTCCTGTGGCTTCTCTTCCCATTCTTTACAGTAGGTTTTGTACTCTCCCAAGAATATGGAATACTTCATCAATGATAAAGGCCATATTACATAAAGTTGTATAAGAAGGTTTATAAGTAATACTGATTTGTATTGTATTCTTCACCTTTTAACAATGTTCGTCTTTATTATGATGGAGCTTTTCATGTATTTTTAAGCAACTACAATTTTAATTGCATGTAACTGAGTTTTAGTTGAATAATTTATAGGAGTTTTTCATTGGTTGTTTTTTAAATAAAAGGTCTTTGAATAATATGTTTGAATAGTTTCTAATGAAGTCTGTACTGATGATAGGGGTATTTTAAAAATTGAAACACTAATTCCGTGGTTTGATTTCCTGACTACACTCCTTTTCAGTGTATTTTTCTTAACTTGCCCTAACAGTAGATGTCCGACTTCTCACTGTTGCAGTATTCTGGCCCTCCCTCCTATCCCGTTGCTTTCTGTGTTTTCTTTCTGGCTGAGGTGTCTTTCTTGCATCCTTTTCTTCTTCCTCCTCTCTTACTTGATGTACATATTCTTGCTTTTTTTGGGGGGGGTTGCTATGGTTCTTCTGGAGCACTTCAGTTTTGAGGACTAAGCGTTTGTACATCACATATGTACCTTACACTTTGCACATAGGACATACATCTGACGTACTGCACCTAGAATGTGTAAAGACTTTGGTATGCTGGCCTGACGTTCAGCTATCCTCAGCAGAATATCCCAAGAGTAACGAATACTGCAACAGTGATATGTGGGACACCCGCTGTTATGGTAAGATCATACGCAACTATACTTAGAGAATTGTAAGCTATTAATGTTTGTCAGCCTTCTGCCATACATTTATTTCCCAGGTTCCACAGTTGCCACAAATCTTGTTCATAGACTGCAAAATAATAATGTAGGATTTAGCACAATTGTCTTAGTTCTCCCCTCACCTCCAAGAGACCTCATTTGATAGCACCTCTACCTTCACTCAAGTCAGTTCATTCATTCCACTGTGACAGGAACTGGATATCCCTGGGTTAGTCAAGAGCACTATGTCCCTTCCATTCTTGCCTGAAAGATTTATTGGCCCAACCATTCCCCCAGTAGTGAGAGTCAAGTGGTACGGAGCTGGTATGCTGCCGGTCCCTTAAATTGGCCTACTGACTGTCAGCAGCTGCCTGGCTAGAGATGTGATTGCTCCCACAGGGAAGTCTCTATCCAACAAACAGGAAGTTGTTACAGTCACTACAGGTAGGAGATACTGCCACCACTCATTTATTTATTTATCCAGATGTATTTATTTATTTGTTACACTTTAATAACTGGGTGGTTGGGCTGGTTGACAAACCCTTCTTAATCAGGACCCATCCCCAATGGGTAAAACTGGTAATACAAATTGTAGAGATATAAAACATCCAGAGCAGAAACACAAACAATATTCACAGCTGGGAAGTTAGCATGTAAAATAGAAATAAATTATGTGAATTGGGTAACAGTGAAGTTTTCTAACATGAATTACAATGTGAGCAGTTCTAGAGATATTATGGTACTTTGCAAGGTGTATCTAATAAAAACGCAGGGGTATGTAATTGAAGCAGTGCAAAATAAATGTAGCAATTATGTTCCGGTGATGCATCCATTAGCTATCATCTTGGAAGCATTTGCGGTGTTGATTTGAGCATAGCTTTTTTTTAATTTTTTTTTTTTTAATTCATCTTTGACTTTGTCTAGTGTAGTTTGCTTGATTATTTGTCCTTTTTTGACTGGGTTAACCCCACTTGGCTAGTGGCCTCTTTTCAGGGGAGACCGGAGGTGGTATTTATACTACTAGGAGAAATTTGGCCAGGGCATCAGGGAACTTTTCCTACTCTTTTTCAATAGATTCCGTAGAATCTTTTACTTCCATGTGAGCTACCACCAACTCATGCATATGGAGCCTTATTTTAACAATTCATCTGAAGCACGAATTGCCTAATATTTGCTGGTATTTTGTTCCATATAGTAGATGTAGTTTTAGGGAAAGTACTCAGTCAGGCACACTGGTCTCCAAGAATATCCAAAAATCACCAGACTGCAGAGATAATATAAAATGAATCTTTTAATATGTCCAATACACCAACAGATTTAGCACTTTCATTCTTCAAGGGAATTTCTTCAGAATAACACAGCACTAATTAATCAATCTTAAATAGTCAAGCTAATTAAGAGCAACAGTTCTCCATTGGTCAAAACCCAGTCAACTGACTTGTAAAAAGGTATGTTGAAAATATAGCAACAATTATACCACAAATATAAAAGTACAAAATATGTGTGTATATATTAAATGCAAAATGGGGTCAAGTTAATAATATAAAATGGAATGCGAATATATCAACATAAAAAATTCATTAACATGAAAACTGTAAAACGCAGCATGTAATAGCTTTATTCTATTTTAAAGATCTTTTCTTCAGAGCTGGTAAAATAAGAGTAATGTTCATTTAAACCAGGGGCTGAGCAGGCATCAAATTTAGTTGCCACAGTAACTCACAATACTCAAGACTTGTTTCCCCAATCTCCCCCTCTTTCAAAGTGTTTACCTGCTCTACCACCCAAAATTTAACGGAATAACCCTCATACACCATTGTGTTTAAGTAATGCGTTAGTTTCCTTTCTCCTTGATATCTCATACAGATGTTCATAAATTCTCTGCCTTAAGATTCTCTCTGTTTTGCCAACGTAAAATGCAAAACATGAGGAACAATAGGCCAGGTAATACTGCCCCTTTAGACCCCTTGCCCTTTAATAGTCCAACAGGACCCCAAACATGCAGTTCATCCACACTGGCTACATAAGGGCACTGGGTGCATGGCAGAGGGTTTGGATTTAGATCAGCTGAATGAGTCTGGTGGTAATCGTTTTTCAAGATTAATAAGGACTGAAATTAATCCTTTACTTGCTAAACCTGTGATGGAAGCTGGAAGTGAAATTGCTGCATCCAATATAGATGAAACTTGGCTCTTCATAGCAGTAAGGGAACTTGAGAATGATCTTTTTAACTTAAAACATATACAATGGCAGTGCTTACATCTAGAAGCCTGCCTTTTTCATAAAGTTATCCCTTGTGAGCGACGTATTTTCAACATGTCCACTTATGGTGAAACTTGTATTGATTTATTAAACAAATGGCAGCAGTTAAATCTCGAATGTAGATTTAACTGCATCTGTTAACTACTAGACTTTTTTAAACCAATGGAGGCTGAAATCACTGAAACAGTAAATAAGAGAAATGCTGAACTAGCTGATGTCTTTGGCGATGAATTTTTACATAGAATGGATAGTGTGATTGATAATTTTTCTTCATATGAACAGCGTCTTAAAACTCAGAAACTTAAAAAAAATGAAGAGATGCTGCTGATTTTTCAGTGCGGCAATGTATTTACTTGGCCTAGAAGTGGCACACAATCCAATATAACCTCTGGTTCCAATTATACTAACTCTGTCACCACTGCTATGAATATTTCCACCAATGGAATGGCTTCCTCTGCCACACCTTCTACCTCTGCACCAGTAATGGTGGAGGCTCCTTTTGCTACCCTTGGACCTATCAAACCACCAGATATGCGGAAAAAAACAACCAATCTTATGGCGACATCCAACACCCTCTCTTTACCTCTACCTATCAAAGGCTAGGACTATGAGCGACAGCCCCGCTCTCTCAGTTGAGGGAGGAAAAGGCAATGGCAAGAAGAGGATCCACCGCCACAAATGATAAAGCAGATGTGGACAGAGAAAAGGAATCGTTAATTTATAATATCTCCAATAAACTTTTAACTGCAGTACAGGAGTTGCTTTAAAGTCGGGGACTCGATTTTATTCCTGCACAAGGTTCGCAATTCAGTGAAACTGTTGTTGATATTAAAATGTTTGCAAGCAATGTAATGCTGAAAATGTTATACCATGATAGCAGTGCTGCTATTGGTTTTAAAAAAAAAACGACTACTTTGCAACTTAATTTACATCCGCTATTAGAAACATTTAGTAAGAAATGTGAATATGATCTTTGGCAAGCCTTTACTGATGGTAAGCTCAGGAAAAAGTTTCAGAATTTGAATGTTGCTGAAAGAGAAGCACTTATGGATGTTCTTCATGTTTCACTGTTGCAGTCATCACCTGTGGGGTTATCCCTGCTTTTGGTAGCCCTATGCCGGCCCGAATATCGGAGTCAATGTTTTTGTGCACCAGCTGCTGTCACCTGTAGTCTGACGTCAGGTCATCAGTACTATAAAGCAAGGCAGCCGACATCATTACATCAGTCCTTCTTGCCATGGAGCCCGTAGCAGAAGCAGTTTGCACGAGTGCCGGTCGGTCGCTACCAGAAGTCGAATTTCAGCAGAAAACATCTAAAGCTAAGTACCCTGTTGGGGACCCTTTTTTCTTGCTCTAACCGATGTCCGAAAACGTTGTCTCGCCTGTGGAAAGCAGATCCCACACCAAGACTTTCATTCCTGCTGCATCACTTGTTTAGGCCCAGACCACGACATCCCTTGTTGCCAGTTCTGTGCCCTCTTTAATGTGAGAACCAATCACAGAAGAACTCTTTTTGTAGACAATTATTTCCGTACTCCATCTTCGAATTCTGATATGGTGTCCGTCAGACAGCAATCCACCGATATTCTGAAAAAAACGTAAAGATAGAGACAAGGCCACACAAGGCTACGCCTTCCGATGATGCTACCGCTAAGCAAGTCGTCAGTTCTCTGGATTTCAGTGAGGCGCTTTCGGAGCCCCTGATGCCCGACTCGCTTTTGGCGCAGGCCTCTGCCAAGACCTTTTCGGAATCCGGTATGGCACAGAAATCCACTTCATCTTCCAAGCCTTTGGCTGTCTCTGCCTTGTTTGGGTCCAGAGCCGTGACCCAGGCACCGGCATATGAGGAGGCTGTTCACACTACCGATTCTAGACAAAAGCCGACATCTTCTCTTCCATCTGTCATTCCTCAGAGACCGACAGATTCTCTCAGGCCACTCCTAGAAAATCTGTTTCTAGCCACCATCTTGCTACTGCTCCCCCACTCCAAGCTCAAATGCTTAAAATGGAGGATGATCTTAACCGAGGTACTCAGGCCCCCACCCCAAAAAGGAAGAGGCTCCCTTCTCCAGAAATTGACAGACCAAGAGTCTGTGAAATCCGATTATTCTGCCTTTGAAGAGGAACAGCAGCCCTTAACTGTTTATGAGGATTCAGATGTGGAGGAATCCATCCCCTCTGCTTCCCCTCCAGAGGACCTTTCTTTCGGGGAAACCCTCCACTCCCCCAGGGAACATTTTCAGTGGGAATCTCAGGACTACCCACAGTCAAAGAAATGAAAGTTTCTGGACCTGCCACAGCACAGATCTCTGGCCATCCCTCCTATTCTAGAAGTGGTGGATGATGTTTGCCTTGAATACAGTTTAGACCCTAATGCCCTGCCTCAACTAAACCTGACAGATACTACAGAGTACCGGATTCTCACAAATACCTGTACAGGAACCCTGCTGCAGACCCTGAGGTCATTACACAAGGGCTCAAAGGAGCTAAGACTAGTTCTGCCAAGAATCCTATTCCTTCTGAAAAAGACTCCAGAGCTCTGGACAGATGGGATTAAAAAGTATACACCTCTGCAAAGTTAGCTGTCAGAGCACTCAATTGTCAGTTCAATATGTTAAAATATCAACAACACACTTTGGAACAAATAAAACAGAAGATTGCTACCTCTCCTGATGGTGCCAACTCAAAACAGCTGGCAGAATTGCTTTACTCTCATTACAATGTGGATATGACGCCCTAGAAGCCTCTAGCAGGGCAGCAGTGACAGGATCTGTTATTAGAAGACATGCATGGCTGAAGGAACAACCTCTCCCTGATCATGTCAAGTCTAAACGTATTGATGCACCCCCTAGACAAGGAATGCCTGTTTGGGGAAGAAGCAGAAGAGGTGCCAGAAGAGGTGCTTAAAAAGATGGAAGACAAAGCAAAATTTATGCAAACAGTAAAAGATTTCTTTCAAGTTCAACTACCCAGATTCAGCAGAAACTTCCACTCTAATCACTGGGACTTCCCTGCACCCAGCAGACAGGGCCAAAGTAAGCCTCGCAGGGACAGGACATCCAGGCCCCTATCCCAGGGCCAGCAAAGAAGCAAACAGTGGACCACTTTCACCTCTAAGGCAAGGAGTTCTAAGCCAAGCTTCTATGATAAACACTCACAATGACTCTCCCTCCCCCCTCTGCCCTCCTTTCAGTCATCTAAAACTAGGAGGAAGGCCCACCCTCTTCAAGGACAGTTGGGTCTCTATAACCAATGACCAATGAGTATTAAAAATCATTTCTCAGGGATATAGAATGAGCTTCCAATTCCAAGAGGGTACCCAGACCTCCCCCCAAACCAGTGGGCAAAGGCATTAAAACAGGTAGACACTAAAATCCCAGGAGGCAGTAGAACCTGCCCCCCCCCCCGGATCAAACAGGAAAAGGATATTACTCCAGACTATTCCTTATTCTCAGAAAAGCGGGCACTTGGCGCCCCATCTTGATCTATCCAAACTCTACACCTCCTTGGTGGTCTCCAGATTCAAAATGCTAACCTTGCAGCAACTCCTGCCTATGCTCACATAAAATGCTTGGCTGGTGACACTAGACCTAAAAGATGCCTACCTCCACATCCCCATCCGGGAATCGTGCAGAAAATTCCTGCGCTTCAGAGCAGGCTGTCAGCACTTTCAGTTCTCTGCACTGCCCTTTGGCTTATCTACTGCTCCCAGAGTATTCACCAAATGCTTGGCCCTGGCTATAGCATTCTGCAGACAGAGAAATATACAGATTTATCCTTAGCTGGACAATTGCCTCATTCAGGCAGAGAAAAGTTGCTCCAGGATCTTTTCTTTGTCAACAAACTCCTAACTTCTCTAGGGTTCACCATCAACGAGAAAAAAGCAAAGCAAAACCCCACCAGGAAAATTGTTTTCCTGGGACCTAGCAAAACCCCATCAGGAAAATTGTTTTCCTGGGACCTGTGCTAGACACAACAACCCTAATGGCCTTCCTATCCCCAGAAAAGCAGAGCTTCCTGCCTCTCTACTTCACCCAGCTGGTTTCCAGAAGTCACCTCACTGCGAGGAAGATCCTGCAAGCTCTGGGATACATGGCATCTTGCATCCTTCTTATCTCTCTCGCCAGGCTTCACATGAGAAAGCTTCAGTGGTACTTAAAGAACCTTTGGTGTCAGCACTCTCAGTCCCTGGAGACCACTCTCCCACTGATTCCCTGCATAAGGGACGGATTTCTCTGGTGGACAGAGGCCTATGCCATGAACAAGGGTCTTTCCTTCATCCTCCGCCCTTCCGGCCAGACCATCACCACCGGCACCTCAGACATAGCTTGGTGCACTCACCTAGCAGGCAGGTGTACCCAAGGCCTTTGGAATGCCCAGCAACTTCACTTGCACATCAACCAGAAAGAAATGATGGCAGTGCAAAACACTCTAACTTCCTTCCAACCCCATCTCAAACCAGGGATCCGCCTTATAAAAACAGACACCACAGTATTGTGGTACATCAACAAGCAGGGGGACACCCAGTCTTACCCCCTGTGCAGGTTAGCCACGGGTCTATGGATTACTGCCACCTCCATGGGGCTACACCTGATTGCACAATACTTACCAGAGATCAACAACACACTGGCAGACCACTTAAGCAGAAACTTACTGGATTCCCATGAATGGCATCTCCACAGGGAAACCTTTCTGCAAGTCACCCAGGAGTGGGGGACCCCAGAGGTGGACCTCTTTGCCTCGCACTTCAACCACCAGCTGCACAAGTTTTGTATCAGGGAGTATCACCTCTGAGCATGGAAGGTGGATGCCTTGACCTTCCCCTGGAACTCCCTCTTTGTGTATGTATTCCCTCCTCTGCCCCTTATTCATAAGGTTCTGATCAAGATGAGAGGAGAGACCAAAGACCATCCTCATCGCTCCAGATTGGCCCAGACAGCATTGATACCCTTTACTACACAGTCTGACCTTACAGCCCCCAAATATGGTTCCCCTAAGGTCAGACCTCTTGACCCAGGAGAGGGGGAAGGTACTGCACCCAGACCTACAGACTCTCAAACTTTCAGCATGACTCATACACTGAAAACTAGCAAAAAGTCACTGTTAAGCAAACAAGTCCTGGACATCACAGAGGCCAGAAGGCCCACACAAGAAAATCTTATGCAGGAAAATGGAAAAGATTCTGCACCTGGAAACAATCAAAAGGGGGCAGTACCTCCCAACCTTCCATCCCTCTCATCCCAGATTACTTAGCAGAGTTGCTCAATAGTGGCCTCTCCTTCTCCTCTATTAAAATCCTTACCTCGGCCGTCTCTGCCCATTATGATTCAGACCCACCCCTCTTTTCTCACCCTTTGATTAAGCAATTCCTCAGAGGGGCTTCTAATGTCAGCCTCTCAGAAGACCTCCTTCTCCTCCCTGGGACCTGAATTATGTGTTAGAGAAACTAACCTTACCTCCTTTCGAACCTGCCACTTCAACAGAATTGAAATACCTCTCCTGGAAGACTGCCTTCGTGTTAGCTATCGTGTCAGCCAGAAGGGTCTCAGAACTTCAAGCTCTCATGGCTGTCGAGCCCTTCATAATTTTCCATACAGGCAGGGTCTCCCTGAGTACTAATCCGTCCTTTATGCCCAAGGTGGTATCTGGTGTGACCCTTAAAGAGGCCATACACCTTCCCACCTTCTTTCCCAACCCTCAAAACAAGGGGGAAAGAATTCTGCACTCACTAGACATGCACAGACAACACAGATACTGTCTGGACCGCACTAAACCTTTCAGAAAAAACTGACCAGCTCCTTGTAAGCTTTGCCCCAGGGGCCGAGAGGAAACCCATCTTCAAACAAACCATTTCCAAATGGATTTCACACTATCTATTTTTGCTACAGACACCATGGGAAACCCATCCCTAAGTTGATCCGTACCCACTGCACTAGGGCAACCTCCACTTATACTGCCTTCCTCAGAGGAGTACCTACCAGGGACATATTGGAAGCGGCCACCTGGACCTCTGTCCATACCTTTACAAAGCATTTCCACCTACCTGTCTTTTCTAAGTCTAGGGCAGGGTTTGCCTCTGCAATTCTGCAGGGCCTCCTGACCCATACCTAGGATTCTACCCATCCTTCCTCCCTTTACCTCAGCTTTGAGAAACCTCCCACAGGTGATGACTGTAACAGTGAAACACGAAGAACATAATACAGTTTTGAACACTTACCATAAATGTAGATGTTCGAGTGTATTCACCGTTGCAGTCTTGGTTTCCCTCCCTCCATCCCCTTTTTCACATCTTCCCCTAGGAGGACACTTGCTTCCCTAGATGGCTCTTAGCCACCAGGACCACTTCTCTCTTTTCCCTTGTGCTTCTGACGGGTTAGGGCAAGAAAAACTGATGTAATGACGTTGGCTGCCTTGCTTTATAGTACTGATGACCTGACGTCAGACTACAGGCGACAGCAGCCGGCACACAAAAACATTGACTCTGGTATTGGGACTGGCCAAGGGCTACCACAGCAGGGATAACCGCACAGGTGATGACTGCAACAGTGAATACACTCGAACATCTACATTTATGGGAAGTGTACACAACTGTGCTTTTTGCAATAAGATGACGACGTTATGATAAAGAATGCCGATAAAGGCGGTGCCATCATTGTCATGGACTGTAGTTATTACTTTGATACTATTTTTGCAATCTTATCAGATGATGAAACCTTTGCTAAAATTGATTTTGACGTTATTGAGACTATGAGAACTCAAATTTATGTTGCTTTATCTGATTGTCACAACAGTAATATAATTACTACTGAACTTTTTAATTATCTAGTAGTTGAAGCTCCATTAATTCCCATCTTCCATGGGCTACCTAAAATGCATAAAAATGTGCTACAACCTCCTTTCTGACCAATAGTGTCAGGAAGTGGGTGGCTCACAGAGCCTTATATATATATATATATATATATATGTGTATATATATATATATATATATATATATATATATGTATATAGATATATATATATATATAGATATATATATATATATATATATATATATATGTGTGTGTGTGTGTACAGAAAAAGGTTAGTCTCTTTTAGATAAGCAGGAGCAGGTTCTTAAGGACACTCACCAGTTTTTAGAAGATTTATACATATTTAGTGAAACTGTTAACACTATTGATGATTATTTCTTGGATTAATGTGGTGCATGATTTTCTTTTGGAAAATAGTGAATATGATCTTAAAAATGTCAACTTGATTTGTATGTTTCTAGAAATTGTCTTGGAAAATAATGTCTGTCTTTTTGAAGGACATCTGTTTCTGCAGAAAGTTGGCATAGCTATTGGGCACACCCTGTGCCAGTAGCTACGCCAACATAGTTATGGCTCAGTGGGAAATCAGGTTTGTCTTGTGTCCCAAGAAACATGCCTCTCATTTAAAATTCTATGAGAGATTCATAGACGTGTTCCTGATTTGGCCAGGTACTGGGATTCAACTTGTATCTTTTGTTGAATATTTATAATCTACTACCCCCTTTCTAAAATTTACATATAGATTTTCACCAACAGAAATAGATTTCTTGGATGTGTTGGTAGAAAAGAGCATGACAGGCAAGTTCCGAACTAAGCTATATAGAAAATGTTGTAGAAGGAGTACGCTGCTACAAAGAAGTAGCATGCACCCGGACCATATTTTTAGAAATATTATCAAAGGCCAAAGCATGAGAATCTCAAGATTAAATAATCATGAGGATACTTATAGCAGCGGTCTGGCTATGTTAAGGAAAGAATTCAGTGAAAGGGGGTATAATGGAAAAGAAATAGAAACTAATTTGGGAGAGAGTAGTATACATAGAAAAGGGAAGGCGAGACCATATTTTTCAAGTCAAGCCCTTGAAATGAAACTCATACATAATCATGTTACTGTCACATATAATGTATCGCTCTCCCTTTATTATAGCAGTGATATGACTGACATTATGGATATCATAAAATCAAACTGGTCTATTCTGAATCTTGATGAGAAGATTGCAGAAGTTGTAGGGAGTAGACTTAGTTTTGTTTTTAAAAACAGGAAGTCACTTAAAAGACAACTCCGCTATAAATGCAGAAATAAAGATAACAATAAAATGAGTGGTCCTATAGGAACTTGTGACTGTACAACATGTAACTTTTGTACATACATTGATACGTCTCTATGTTTTATCCATCCAGTTACACATCATCAATACAAATTCAATGTAAAGGCCAACTGTCGCACTATGAATTTGATATATATGGCTTGCCGTGTCATGCTGTTGTTTTTCTATTGGAAAAAACAATAAATCATTAATGGAACAGATTAGAGAGCATTGTCATAGTATAAGGAATGATGATGCCCGTAATGCACTAGCTAGACATTACATGGAAAATGGGGCTGAACATGGTTTTAGGTTTAGAGTGATTGAAATTATAAGGGTCAGTGAACGAGGTGGTGATGATATGAATTTTACTGAAACCCGTGAACTGTATTGAATTATACTACTACAAGCAGGTAAGCTTCTGGGCTTAAATGATAGTCTTTCTATCAAACCTGATGTCCTTCATGGATGCATCTGCAGTCATAACAAGTGGGTTGTCCTGTCGTCAGGCAGCCCTTCAGTCGGACGGATTCCAAAGTCCGGGTCCGGCTTCGGCTGATGTCGCACTCCACCCGACGTCATCTCTGTTGGTCGGTATAAAGGCATCAGCCGGCCATTTTCCTCAGTCTTTCTTGCCGTGGCGCAAGCAGAAGCTGTTCGCAAGTGCCGGTCGGTCGGATCCAGAGATTACTTCTACCGAATACTACTTAAGACTTCTAAAGCTAAGTACCCGTTGGGGACTCTTTCTTGCCTCAGCCGATGTCAGAAAAAGTTAACAATTGTTTAAACTGTGGGAAACAAATACCTCATAAAGATTTCCACTCTTACTGTCTGCCTTGTTTAGGCCCAGCCCACGTAGCAGCCTGTTCGGCCTGTGCTTCCTTCAACCGACGAACGCTTAGGCGTCGGTCGGAGTTCGCAGAACAGTTTTTCGGTTCTGATTTTGCGTACATTATACCGTCGGATCCTCCGACTACCCAATCTAGCAAAAAAGATAAAGACCGACACTCGCGGTCCGCGGTTTCGGCGAAACCTTGGTCAAGCAAACCGAGTGTCTCGGTTTCGCGAAACCGAGAAAACTGAACAATGTACATGTGAACCTATTCCTACAACTGAGGCCCATGCTACAACTCATGATACGACTTCAGAAATTCTACCCACTACGGTGGTTGACTTATCAGACACCATCCCTTGGATGTTTCTACCCCAGCACGTGGTGCTGCTAGGCCTCCAGCAGCCATGTCCATTAAGGCCTTCGCCAGGGCTAAAGCTGCCAAGACTACTAAAACAGTGCCTGTTAAACCACCCCATCCAGGCCCTCTTCTAGTTCTCAAATGCTTACCTTGGCAGAAGATTTAATTTCTTTAATTAGAGGATCTCAATCTCACCCAGACAGGGCCTCTCAGCCCCAGAGAAGAGACCTAGGGCAGAGCCCCGAGCCAGTGTCCTCTGATGATTCTGCTGATGAATCAGACATAACTGACCAGCCAGAGGCTCCTTCTCCAATTTTGAAGATTCTGATGCTGAAGAATCCATCCCAGCTGCTTCCCCACCAGAAGAATTTTCCTTTGGGAAACTTTGCATGCCATGCGAGAACAGTTCAATGGCAGCAACAGGATTTCTCAGACTCCAGAAAAGACTTAGGACCTTTCTGCACCTCCCTCAGCACAGGCCCTTGGCTATACCCCTGTTCTCTCTGTGGTGGATGATGCTTTCAATGATGTTTGCTCCGCTCCAGATTCTTTACCCCAGCCCCTACCAAACCAGACAGATTTTACAGGGTGCCAGATACTCATCACCACCTTTACAAGGCTCCACTTGCAGACCCAGAAACTATATCCCAGGGCCCCAAGGCAGTAGCCACGACCATAGCTAAAAACCCTATTCCTTCTGAAAGGGAAGCAAGGTCATTAGACAGATGGGGTAAAAAGGTCTACACTTCAGCTACTCTCTCAGCTAGAGCTTTAAACTGTCAGTTTCACATGATACAATACCAAGAGTTTATGCTGGATCAGTTAACTAAAAAACTAACCACTGATGAATCTCTTGACAAGAAATATGTATTAGATATGGTAAATAACATACAACAGGTTAGCAACCATTCCTTAAAATGTGGCTATGATGCACTGGAGGCTTCATTTAGATCAGCCATGACAGGCACAGTGATAAGAAGGCATGCATGGCTAAAGGAACAAGCTTTACCGGATCATGTTAAAGCTAAGTTGCTAGATGCTCCTATGGACAAGACAAGTTTGTTTGGTACATCTGCCCAGCAGGTTATGAAGAAAATGGAAGAAAAGGCAAAATCTGTTCAAACTGTTAAAGATTTCTTGCAGGTTCAACCCCAAGGTTTAGCAGGAACTGGCCTGCCAAAATTGGTCCTTTCCTGACTCCACAAAATTTCAAAGGGGCAGGAATAGGCGTTCCAGAGGCAGAAACCAATCCAGAGGAGGTGCCTACAGAGGAAGACAGTGGCAAGGTAACAACAGAGGCACAGACACGGCCACTGCCACTACATCAACACAACCACAGTGACTTAACCTAAACCCGCCTACCAGGGAACAAATAGCAGCTCCTCTAGGCGGAAAGTTAACCTTATTTTCAAAGAACTGGCACTACATAACAAAGGACAAGTGGATTTTACAAACCATAGATCAAGGTTACGGTTTCACTTCCACACTATTCCAGTCAAAGAGGAATGCCAAATCTACCTCCAAATCAAAAACAGAGGCTCTCGCCAGATAATGGAGTTAGCAAACATGAGAGCTGTGGAAAGAGTGCCAGCAGCAGAGCAAGGAAAGGGGTTCTACTCCAGACTATTCCTAGTTCCAAGAAAGGAAAAAGTTGGAGACCAATTCTCGACCTGTCCACCTTAAATACATACATCATTGTCCCAAAATTCAAAATGCTGACCCTACAGCAACTTCTTCCCATGCTGGGCAAGGAGTCTTGGCTGGTAACTCTAGATCTCAAGGAGGCATACCTGCACGTCCCCATTCGACCAATCTGCAGAAGATACCTCAGATTTCTTGCAGGATCAGAGCACTATCAATTCTCAGCATTGCCTTTTGGCTTATCTACTGCCCAGAGTATTCACAAAATGCCTGGCATCAGTAATCGCCCATTGCAGACTTCAGGAATTCAAATTTACCCATACCTGGACGACTGCCTGCTACAAGGGACAACAAAAGCAAGCTGACAACAGATTTACAAAGGGTCATTTACTTGCTACAAGCACTGGGATACACAGTCAATTTACAAAAGTCAAGGCTGATACCATCCCAAACAAGGACTTTCTTGGGCGGAATTGGACACAGTAAAACAAATGGCATTCCTGACTACAGAAAAACAAATAGAACTCCCTCTATACTTCTTGGCACTAACAAAACTGAACAAGTTAACAGCAAGAAAAGTACTGCAGGCCTTGGGCTTCATGGCATCATGCATAATCTTGGTTCCATTTGCCAGACTACATATGAGAAAACTACAGTGGTACCTAAAGAATTTATGGTCCCAACACAGACACAGTCTAGAAACAGAAATCCCACTAATTCCATGCTTAAAACAGGAGTTCCTATGGTGGGCTCAGGCATGCCAGTCAAACCCAGGCCTACCCTTTCGCAGATGTCAAGCAAGCCAGACCATCACAACAGACGCTTCAGACCTAGGATGGGGGGCACACATGCTGGACAAATGCGTGCAAGGATTGTGGACACAGGATCAACTTCAACTGCACATCAACCTAAAAGAAATGCTGGCAGTAAAACTGGCAATCCAAAAGTTCAAACCATTTCTCAAAGAGGGCCAGTTGATGATAAGGACAGACAACACCACAGTCATGTGTTACATCAACAAACAGGGAGGCACTCATTCATACCCCCTATGCAGAATGACCTTGGAGCTGTGGACCCTGGCACTCAGCTACAACATCCAGTTACAGGCAATATTTGTACCAGGGAAAGACAATACCCTAGCAGACATATTAAGCAGAACCACTTCGGATGCCCACGAATGGAAGCTTCATCCGGACATCTTCAAGACCATCTCAAAGAAATGGGGAATGCCACAGATAGACCTATTCGCATCACCTCTCAATCACCAGCTCAAAAATTCTGCACAAGGACATTCCACCCATTAGCATGGAAAGTGGATTCGCTCTCTTTCAACTGGAAAGGCCTAACAGCATATGCATTCCCGCCTCTTCCTTTGATACACAAGGTACTACTAAAAATCAAGGAAGAACGTCCAAGGATAATCCTGATAGCTCCAAACTGGCCAAGACAACACTGGTACCCACTACTGAGGAGCATGTCTCGGAACAATATGTGGACAATTCCCCTGATGCCTTTGATGTTAACGCAGAACAACTACAGCATCATACATCCAAACCTAAAAACCTTACAACTGACTGCATGGAACATCACATAATAGCAGCTATTCCAGAACTTTCCCAAAGAGTTAAAGACATTATTCTGGAAGCACGTAGACCTTCAACAAGAAGGAACTATGCTGGAAAATGGAAAAGGTTTGTCATCTGGAGTACGGAAAGAGGAAAAGATGTGTCAAACATAGATATGCCTAACATTCTGGAGTATCTGGCCGAACTTCTTCATTCAGGCCTGTCCTACTCCTCCATCAAGATACATGCATCAGCTATTTCAGCAGAATACAGCTTTGATACACCTGTTGTTTCGCACCCTTTGCTCAGACAATTCCTCAGAGGAATCAAGAATGTAAAACCTCCAAGGAAACCACCATTACCAGCTTGGGATTTAAACTTTGTGCTAGAAAAGTTGACACTAGCACCCTTTGAACCAGCAGCAACAGCAGACCTACAACACCTATCATGGAAAACTGCTTTCCTACTGGCAATTACTTCAGCAAGGAGGGTTTCAGAACTACAGGCCTTAATGGCAGTGCAACCCTTCCTAATCTTCCACCAAGATAGAGTGTCCATGAGGACTAATCCTACATTTATGCCTAAGGTGGTATCCAGAGTGTCTTTAAACCAGGCAATCCACCTACCTACCTTCTTTCCCAACCCACAAAACAGAGGGGAAGAATACTGCATACCTTGGATGTACATAGACAGCTACGCTACTACTTGGACAGAACAAAAATAGCAGAAAGACTGACCAACTTTTTGTAGCCTATGCAACAGGAAGGGAAGGAAAAGCTATTTCCAAACAGACAATCTCCAAATGGATAGGAAATTGCATACGATTCTGTTACTCCTTCCATGGAAAACCAATTCCACAGAACATAAGACCTCATTCTACAAGAGCAACAGCCACTACCACAGCCTTCTTACCTCGAGTGCCAACCAAAGACATTATTGAGGCGGCTACTTGGACCTCCGTGCATACATTTGCCAAGCATTATAATTTGCCTCTATATTCCAGATCCCGAGCAGGGTTTGCCACTGCTGTACTGCAAGGGATCCTAAACACACCATAATCTACTTTTATCCTCCTCCCCTAGTTGGCTATGGTATTCTACCCACTTCTTATGACTGCAGATGCATCCATGAAGGACATAGTACAGTTTTGTACCTACCATAAATGTAGATGTCCGAACTGGATAGCATCTGCAGTCAGGATTACCCTCCCACCATCCCCACTGTGGTACTCCTAGGGTGTTTACCCTTCTAATAGCTAGCTGTTGGGGGGGAGTCTTTTATGGTGTATTTGTTGTTGTATATGTACATACATGCTTATTGTTGTGTTTACCTCTATCTATTTGGAAACATTGGCATCTATCCAAATTTTAGCCTGCAAGAGGGCTACTGGCATCTGGGGCAAGAAACACTGAGGAAAATAGCGTCGGCTGATGCCTTTATACCGAACCAACAGAGATGACGTCGGGTGGAGTGCGACATCAGCGAAGCGGACCCGGACTTTGGAATCCGGCCGACTGAAGGGCTGCCTGACGACAGGACAACCCACTTGTTATGACTGCAGATGCTATCCAGTTCGGACATCTACATTTATGGTAGGTACAAAACTGTACTTTTTGAAAGCACGTGGTCTGTTTAAGTAATGACCATGTATTTGAGCCACTGTATATGTTTTTGAAACTCATTGGTCCTCTTAAATTTATTTGATTAGTTTGTTTTGTATAAAAAGGAAGTGATGTGTGTATATTTTATATGGTCTGATGAAGCACTACTTTATAGCATGAAAGCGCTTACCTTCTTCATTAAAACATTTAATTTTATGCCTGTGGCTGTGTTTCTATGCCTATTTGTGTTTTGCTTTGCACAGTTTTTTAAGCACCATCATTCACTTGTCTAATTCAACATTTACAAATATTAATAAATATTAAATACATTTAATTTTTATGACTTCATGTAGTTGGTTGGAAGTGGTGTGATAAATTTAAAATGTTTTGCGAGAAGACTATATAGAGTTTTTTTTCTGAAAGTGGTGAGTGAAAGCAAACTTGTTGCTGGTTAGGTGGTCTACTTGGTCAGTGAATGCTTTTCACGCTAGGAGTTTTTAACTCCATTAGTGGGTTGTTGAGAGTTTATTTCATATAGGAATTTGTTTTTTGGGGTTTTTTTTGTGTCCACTGCATATATGAACTTGCTCTACATTAGTTTCTCATCTATGATTAATCACAGGTTTATTCATATTGACATTAGAGCTGATGGAGTAATGATTTATGTTGTTACAAATCAGAATTTATGATTATATTATTAGTAGACTCTTTTACTATGTTACATGTCATACTTAACGTGTACATCTATTAATACCAATGGTTTAAATAATGGCTGCAAGAGGGAAAGCCTATACAAATATTTAAATTTTTTTCATTCCCAAGTTATCTTCTTATAAGAAACGCATCTTTTGGCTGAAAAACTGGATAAACTTAACACTAAACTGTATTACTTGTTATCTAGTTCTCATCATTTTCATAAGAAAAAAGGTGCATCCATATTGTGGAAAAATTCTTTACCTGTATCCAAAATTATTTATACATATAAAGATGACAAAGGTATGATGTTCATCGTGTTACACTGCTGCAGTCATTATACTTGGGTTATCCTGCCGTCAGGCAGTCCCTCAATCGGCCTGAGTTCCAAAGTCTTGGTCCGGCGTCGGTTGCTGTTGCCTCTTCCCTGACGTCAGTGCGACAGGGGTATATAAGATGCAGCCGACGCCATTTTCTTCAGTCTTTCTTGCCGCGCGGTGCCCGAAGCAAAAGCAGTTCGCAAGTGCCGGTCGGCCGACTCCTGAGATTTTCATTCCAAATCCAGAACTGAAGTCTTCTACGAAGCTAAGTACTCCATTGGGTAAACTTTTTCTTGCCTCAGACCAATGTCATTAAAAGTTAATAACTGTATTTCTTGTGGGAAGCAAATACCTCATAAGGATTTCCATTCTTATTGTATCCCATTCCTAGGCCTAGACCACGACGTCACAGGTTGTCGGTTTTGTGCTAGGTTTAACAAGCGCACTATTAAACGTCGGTTTGATTTTGCCCGACATTATTTTGGCAGAAAATTTAATTATACCATGCCGTCGGTACTACCGACGACCGGAATACACAAAGCGCAAAGACAAGGACAGGCATCCGAGGCCCAGAACTGACGAAGCTCCTTCTAGGCCAGTCTCCGGTTCTCCGGTATTCAGCGAGGCACCTTTGCAGCCCCTGACGACAGTTACTTTAGAACCTCAGGCTGCCTCCAACTCCCACATGGGGATGGCTGGGCCTTCGGACGCACCAGATTTACAGCCTACCGAGACTAACCCTTCAGAGGGATCCGGAGTAGCTGAGCAACCCGTAGCTTCAGAGTGTGTATTCAGACCTACTCTGTTAACCATTAAATCTTCTGCTAAGTCTAAAACTCCTTTAAAAACAAAGAAACAAATTCAACATTCACCAGGACAGGCCTCCATGCCTAAGAAACAAATGCTCAAAATGGCCGAAGACCTAATCTCAATGATCAGGGGGTCCCATCCCCCTCCTGGTAAAAGGCCTAGACAGGATGCAGACTATGACTCATCCGACCAGGTATCCATCTGTTCAGATTCATCCTCAGACCTGGGATACTCTTTACCCCCTATGAGGATTCTGATGCTGAGGAATCCATTCCTTCAGCCTCTCCACCAGAGGACTACTCCTTTGGGGAAACTTTGCATACCATGAGGGAGCATTTCCATTGGGAGGGCCAGGATTATTCAGAGTACAAGAAAAGGCTCAGAGATTTCCTTTTATTACCTCAACACAGACCCCTTGCTATTCTGCCAGTGTTAGATATTGTGGATGATGTGTACACTGAATCCAGTTTAACTCCTGATTATTTACCTCCTGCTCCAGTTAAGCCAGACAGATACTACAGAGTTCCTGACTCACAAATTTCTTTATAAAAGCCCTGCTGCTGACTCTGAAACTATTTCTCAGGGCCCCAAAGGGGTAAAGGCCTCCTCAGCAAAGAAACCAGTCTCCTCTGACAGAGATTCCAGAGCATTAGACAGATGGGGGAAGAAAGTATATACATCTGCAACTTTAGCAATGAGGGCCTTAAATTGCTAGTTTCACATGCTAAAATATCATCCCTTTCCCTTGGTGCTTCCAAACTCAGATCCTCCTAATTATAAAGAAATGCAGGATTTATTGCATGCAGCTGAACAAGTGGGAAAACATACTTTGCCATGTGGTTTTGATTCATTAGAGACCTCCTGTAGAGCAGCAGTTACAGGTTCTGTCATTAGAAGACATGCTTGGTTAAAAGAGCAGACGTTACCAGATCATGTTAAAGCAAAATTATTGGATGCACCTTTGCAGCAGGATGTTTTATTTGGAGTTAAGGCAGAAGAGGTATTAAAGAAAATGGAGGATAAGGCAAAATCTATGCAAACCGTGAAGGATTTCTTACAGGTTCAGCCTCCTTGATTTAGCAGAAATTGGTCAACAAAGAATTGGTCCTTTCCAGTTACAGACAGACCTCAAAGGGGCAGATACAGACATCCAAGAGGTAGAGGTCAATCACAAGGTCCTTACAGGCCTTGACAATGGGGTACATCAACCCAGCAAGAAGGGGAAGACAGGCCTCAACCTTACAAAAAACAGCCCCAATGACTTCCCACTACAGCTGCCAAACAGTTCTCTCTTGGCAGCCCCCTTGGGAGGAAAACTGGCACTTTTCTGTCACAACTGGCATATGATCACCATAGACAAATGGGTTCTCAACATTGTATCTCAAGGTTACAGGTTCCACTTTCACACTCTGCCAAGGTTAAAAGGAATGCCAAATCTGCCACCAAATCAGTGGGCAGAGGCTCAAAGACAAATTACAGCACTCATGGACATGAGAGCTATTCAAAAGGTACCAACACAGGAGGAAGGACAAGGATTTTACTCAAGACTCTTTCTGGTTCCCAGAAAGGACAAAGTGTGGAGGCCCATTTTGGATCTTTCTTCTCTAAACACTTACCTGGATGTTCCAAAATTCAAAATGTTGACACTGCAGCAGCTTCTTCCCATGCTGGGCAAGAAAGCTTGGCTCGTAACTTTAGACCTCAAGGAGGCATACCAGCATGTCCCTATCAGACAAAACTGCAGAAGATACCTCAGATTCATAGCTGGTTCAACGCACTACCAATTCTCTGCACTGCCCTTTGGCTTATCTACTGTGCCCAGGGTCTTCACAAAGTGCCTGGCACTAGTAATTGCATTTTGCATGCAGAAAGGAATTCAAATTTATCCGTACCTGGACGACTGCCTGCTTCAAGCAGAGAGCAAGGACATTTTTCTAAAGCATCTGGCATTTGTAAAAAAGTTATTAAGTTGCCTAGGGTACACAGTAAACGAAAAGAAGTCAAAACTAGTGCCCTCACAAGAGATAATATTCCTGGGTGCCAACTTGAATACAACAGCCCAGATGGCTTAAATCACACCAGACAAGCAAGGACAACTGACTCAATATTTTCAGTTGATGGCAGCAAAGACCCAACTCCCTGCAAGAAAAATTCTGCAGGCCTTGGGTTACATGGCGTCATGCATACTACTAATTCCATATGCCAGACTGCATATGAGGAAACTACAATGGTATCTAAAGAGTGTCTGGTCTCAACACTGTCAAAGTTTGGAAACAGTAATACCACTAATTCCTTGCCTTCAACAGGAGTTTCGATGGTGGGCCCAAGCATGTCACCTCAACAAGGGACAGCCTTTCACTCAACCCACAGCCTGGCAAACACTGAAAACAGATGCATCGGCTTACGCCTGGGGAGCACACATGGCAGGAAAATGTATTCAGGGCAAGTGGCCCACAGAACAAAGGCATCTTCACATCAATCAAAAAGAGATGCTAGCTGTACAAAATGCCCTTATAGCTTTCAAGGACCTTCTGCATCCAGGACAACTACTACTAAATACAGACAACACCACAGTTATGTGGTACATAAACAAGCAAGGGGGCAATCATTCTTACCCCCCCTGCAGACAAGCCATGACCTTGTGGAACACAGCTATAACCTATCAAGTTCATCTGCAAGCACAATTCCTGCCAGGAGAGAAAAACACACTGGCAGATGACTTAAGCAGAAACATCATGGATCCGCACAAGTGGAAATTACATCCACAAATACTCAGAATGATAACAAAAAATGGTGGAGCCCGGACATAGATCTGTTTGCATCCCCAATGAACTGCCAGCTACAGAAATTCTGCACAAGGACTTGCCACAGAAATTCTGCACAAGGACTTGCCACCCACAAGCATGGAAAGTGGATGCCCTCTCATTCAGCTGGAAAAACCTACAAGTATATGCTTTCCCACCACTACCTCTCCTTCCAAAGGTACTCATAAAAGCCAGGCAAGAAAAGCCAAAGATGATCCTGATTGCCCCAGACTGGCCACATCAGCACTGGTACCCAATCTTAAAGAACTTAGCACAAGGTCAACCCTGGATTTTGCCTCAAATCCCACATCTTCTGACTCAGCACAACAATCAGATACTCCACAGCCAGCTAAAGACTTAAAACCTGGCTGCATGGCAGATTCCTTAGTCAAGCAAGCAATGCCTCTCTCCAAAGCTGTTATGGATGTCATTTTGGAGGCCAGAAGGCCTAGCACTAGGAAAGCCTATTCGGATAAATGGAAGAGATTCTGTGCCTGGAACCAGGCTCACAGCCTTGACCCTCTTGTCCCAAATATTCCTCAGATATTACAATATTTAACTGAGATGCTGGACAAAGGCCTCTCCTTTTCATCCATCAAGATCCACGCCTCTGCCATCTCTGCTCATTACAACATGGACCCACCTATTTTTTCTAATCCTCTGCTAAAACAGTACCTCAGAGGGGCTAAAAACATAAGACCTCCCCGTAGAGCACCAACTCCAGCTTGGGACCTCAACTTTGTGTTGGAAAAATTAACTTCACCTCCTTTTGAGCCAGCTAACTCAGCAGATTTAAAATATGTCTCTTGGAAAACTGCACTGCTCCTGGCAATAACCTCAGCATGAAGAGTTTCAGAATTACAGACACTAATGGCAGTGGAACCTTTCATCATTTTTCACCAAGACAGGGTGTCTTTAAGAACAAACCCTACTTTTATGCCAAAGGTGGTATCAAGTGTGGCTCTAAACCAAACTATTCACTTGCCAACTTTTTATTCAAACCCACAGAATAAAGGGGAGAGGCTTCTGCATTCTTTGGACATACACAGGCAGTTACGCTTCTACTTGGACAAAACCAAAGCTTTCAGGAAAACTGAGCAATTGTTTATAGCATATGCTGCAGGAGCACAGGGAAGAGCCATTTCAAAACAGACCATTTCAAAATGGATAGGACACTGTATACATTTCTGCTATACACATCATGGGAAAACTGTACCTAACAGCATTAGGTCTCATTCTACCAGAGCAACAGCCACTTCAACTGCCTACCTCAGAGGACTGCCTACCAAGGACATTTTGGAAGCAGCAACTTGGAGATGTTCATCGTGCATACAGCTGCAGTCATAACAGATGGGTTCTCCTGCCGTCAGGCGGGCCCTCGGTCGGCCGAATTCCAAAGTCTAGGTCCGGCGTCAGTTGTCGTCGCTTCTTCCCTGACGTCAGTGCGACAGGGATATAAAGGAACCAGCCGACGCCATTTTCTTCAATCTTTCTTGCCGCGCGGTGCCCAAAGCAGAAGCAGTTCGCAAGTGCCGGTCGGCCAGCTCCTGAGATTATGAAAATTTGGAAACTGAAGTCTTCTTAAAAGCTAAGTACCCGTTGAAACTTTTCTTGCCTCAGACCGATGTCAGACAAAGTTAATAATTGTATTTCTTGTGGGAAGCAAATACCGCATAAGGATTTCCATTCCCTCTGTATTCCTTGTTTAGGCCCAGACCACAACGTCTCAGTCTGTCGCTTTTGTGCTACATTCAACAAACGCACTATTAAGCGTCAGGCGGAGTTCGCCCAGCATTATTTTGGGAAAGCATTTAACTATACTATGTCGTCGGATACTCCGACTCCGGTTTTGTCAAAAAAACGCAAAGACAAGGACCGACTCTCGAGGTCCGCGGCCTCTACCGACACCACACCAAAGCCTACTACACGTGGCCCGGTTCTCAGCGAGGCGCCTACGCAGCCCCTGATTACCGACGACACATCTTTGGCGGTGTCTCCTGTGCCCAAGGTCGCAGACTCCTCGGCCCACACCCCAACTACAGATACCGAAGCCATTCTTGGCGTTGAAACACAGAATGTGGACGGGTCCACCTCCACTCAAGGTGTCTTCAGACCTTCCTCTTCTTTCTCCATCAAGGCTTTCACCAAGTCTAAAGCAACCAAGCACTCTAAGAGACCAGCTACACAGGGTCCATCTCCAGGCCCCATGCCTAAAAAACAGATGCTTAAAATGGCTGAGGATTTAATTACTCTAATCATAGGTTCTCAGCCCCCTCCGGACAAAAGGCCCAGAGTGGAGGAAGATTCCCCCTCCTCTGATCAGGGCTCCATTATTTCAGAACACACTGATGATCAGGAACAGTCTTGCTCCCCTTTTGAAGACTCTGATGCGGAGGAGTCTATTCCTTTTGTATCCCCCCCCCTGAGGATTACTCATTTGGGGAAACTTTGCATACCTTAAGGGAACACTTCCACTGGGAAGGCCAGGATTATTCAGATTCCAGGAAAAGGCTCAGGGAATTTCTTTTGTTACCCCAGCACAGGCCTCTGGCTATACCTCCTGTCTTGGACATCCTAGATGATGTTTACTCGGAGGCCTGCCTTAACCCGGACTCTCTACCTCCAGTTCCAGTTAAGCCTGACAGGTACTACAAGGTTCCTGACTCACACCAATTTCTATACAAAAGCCATGCTGCTGACCTAGAAACCATCTCACAGGGCCCCAAGGGAGTTAAGGTCTCCATTGCCAAAAATCCATTGCCTTCCGAGAGAGATTCCAGATCCTTAGAAAGGTGGGTGAAAAAAGTATATACCTCGGCTACCTTATCCATGAGGGCCTTAAACTGTCAGTTTCATATGCTAAAATACCAACAGTTTTTGTTATCACAATTGAAAAGTAAAATGTCACAACCTGAACAACCAGACTTGAAGGAGTTGCAGGATTTGATGCATAGTGCAGAACAAGTGGGTAAGCATACCTTACAATGTGGTTTTGATGCTCTAGAGGCCTCATGTAGAGCTGCTGTTACAGGCTCAGTCATACGTAGGCATGCCTGACTCAATGAACAAGCCTTACCTGATCATGTCAAAGCTAAATTACTAGACGCTTCTCTTCAAAAGGATGTACTATTTGGTGCTAATGCTGAGGAAGTATTACGGAAAATGGAGGAAAAGGCTAAATCAATGCAAACTGTGAAAGAATTTCTGCAGGTTCAACCCCCACGTTTTAGTAGAAATTGGCCTTCCAAAAACTGGTCCTTTCCTGCCACAGACAGACCCCAAAGAGGCAGATATAGGTGCCCGAGGGGCAGAGGACAATCACAAGGATCGTATAGAGGCAGACAATGGCAAGCTCCTACACAAAGAGGTGGTGAGGACAACTCGCAATCTTTCAGAAAGCATACCCAATGACTTTCCCCATTGCATGCCAACCAGGTCTCAAATGGCAGCCCCCTTAGGAGGAAAGCTGGCATTATTCTCAAAAAATTGGCATGTTGTCACAAAGGACAAATGGATCCTGGACATTATAAACAGAGGCTACAAATTCCATTTACATACCCTTCCAAAAATGAGAGGCATGCCAAACCTGCCACACAATCAAAGAGCAGAGGCACAAAGGCAAGTTTCAGATCTCATAAACATGAAAGCTATTCAAGAGGTACCTACACACGAACAAGGTCAAGGTTTTTATTCCAGGCTATTTCTGGTGCCAAGAAAGGGAAAAGATTGGTGACCTATTTTGGATCTATCCATCCTAAACACATTTCTACTCATACCAAAATTCAAGATGCTCACTCTACAGCAACTTCTTCCAATGCTGGGCAAGGAGTCTTGGCTGGTAACATTGGACCTCAAGGAGGCATACCTGCATGTCCCAATCAGACAAAATTGCAGAAGGTACCTCAGATTTCTTGCAGGTTCAACCCATTATCAATTCTCTGCATTGCCCTTTGGCTTATCTACTGCGCCCAGAGTATTCACGAAATGCCTGGCATCAGTAATTGCCTACTGCAGACTTCAAGGGATACAAATATACCCTTATTTGGACGACTGCCTGATCCAAGCGGACAGCAAGCACATTCTTTTGAAACATCTGGCTTATGTAATAATGTTATTAAACTCTCTGGGATACACAGTCAACAAAGAGAAATCAAGGCTAATACCCTCTCGGAAGATAATTTTCCTGGGTGCCAATTTGGACACAAACACCCAGATGGCCTACCTCATGCCAGAGAAGCAGGGGCAACTAATTCAATACTTCAGAACACTAGCAAATTGCTCCAGGCTGACTGCAAGGAAAATCCTGCAGGCTCTGGGATTCATGGCATCTTGCATCTTACTAATCCCATGTGCAAAGCTGCATATGAGAAAACTACAATGGTACCTGAAAAACATATGGTCTCAACACAGCCACAGTTTGGAAACAATAATACCACTAATTCCATGTCTGCAAAAGGAATTTCTGTGGTGGGCTCAAGCATGTCAAACAAACACAGGTCTTCCATTCAGCAAGCCTCAAGCAAATCAAGTCATCACAACAGACGCCTCTGACTACGCCTGGGGGGCGCACATGACAGACCGGTGCATTCAGGGCAAATGGTCCCAAAAAGAAAAGCACCTTCACATCAATCAAAAAGAAATGCTAGCAGTAATAAATGCTATTTTAGCTTTCAAGGACCTTCTACAACCAGGTCAACTATTGATAAGAACGGACAACACCACAGTTATGTGGTACATAAACAAACAGGGAGGAACACATTCCTACCCCCTATGCAGACTGGCCATGTCACTTTGGAACATGGCCATGGACTTACAAATGGAACTACAAGCACAGTACTTGCCAGGCAAGGAAAACACACTGGCAGACAACCTAAGCAGGAATATGACAGATCCACACGAATGGAAATTGCATCCAAAAGTTTTTACAGAAATAATACAAGAATGGGGAAGGCCAGACTTAGATCTCTTTGCGTCCCACAAGAATCATCAACTGTCAAAATTCTGCTCAAGGATCTTCCATCCAAAGGCCTGGAGAGTGGACGCTCTTTCCTTCAGTTGGACATCAATGACAGTTTATGCCTTCCCTCCTCTTCCTCCGCTGCCCAAAGTTCTATTAAAGACCAAAGCAGACAGACCAAAGATGATCCTCATTGCTCCAGACTGGCCAAGGCAACACTGGTACCCACTCCTAAGGAGCCTGACGCATTCCCCACCATAGACCCTGCCTCTAATGCCTCTTCTTCTGACTCAGCACAGTTTCAAGACTCTTCACAGCCAGCTAAAAACACTCAATCTAGCCGCATGGAAGATTCCTTAGCATCACAACAGGCCCTACTCTCCAAGGAGGTGCAGGATGTCATTTTGGAGGCCAGAAGGCCATCAACTAGAAAAGCTTACTCCGCAAAATGGAAACGTTTTTGTGTCTGGAATGAGAAAAAGGACCAGGATCCTGAAAAACTGAATTTACCTCAAATACTACAATATTTGGCTGAACTGCTAAGCAGTGGACTTTCTTTCTCCTCCATCAAAATCCATGCATCAGCCATTTCTGCAGAATACAACACTGATCCACCTTTATTCTCTCACCCTCTCCTAAGGCAGTTCCTCAGAGGGGCTAAGAATGTAAGGCCTCCAAGAAAACAACCAATACCTGCTTGGGATCTTAATTTCATGCTGGAAAAACTGACCTTGCCTCCCTTTGAGCCAGCTGTCTCATCAGATTTGCAATATTTGTCCTGGAAAACAGCTTTCCTTCAGGCTATCACCTCAGCTCGTAGAGTTTCAGAACTACAGGCTCTCATGGCCGTCCAAAGTTTTATCATCTTCCATCAGGACAGAGTTTCCTTACGAACCAACCCGTCCTTTATGCCTAAAGTGGTATCCAGGGTAGCTTTAAATCAGGCCATACATTTACCTACTTTTTATCCTAATCCTCAAAACAAGGGGGAGAGATTACTACATTCCTTGGACATCCACAGGCAACTGCATTATTATCTGGACAGAACAAAGCCTTTCAGAAAATCAGAACAGCTCTTTGTGGCCTATGCGGTAGGAGCTCAAGGGAAGCCAATTTCCAAACAGACAATCTCAAAATGGATAGCCCACTGCATACGCTTTTGCTATTCGTTTCATGGCAAAACTGTCCCTACAGGCATTAGGACTCATTCCATCAGGGCCACAGCCACCTCTGCAGCATTCCTCAGAGGAGTTCCTACCAAGGATATTTTGGAAGCAGCCACTTGGAGTTCTGTGCATACCTTCTCCAAGTACTACAACCTATCATTATACTCCAAATCTAGAGCAGGCTTTGCCACTGCAGTCTTGCAGGGCATTTTGGCTCCTCCTTATTCCACCTAGTGCCTACCACCCCTTTCTTAGCTTTGGGATTCTACCCATCTGTTATGACTGCAGCTGTATGCACGATGAACATAGTACAGTTTTGTACCTACCATAAATGTAGATGTTCGAGTGCTAATACAGCTGCAGTCCAGGTTTCCCTCCCTCCTTCCCCTCTTGGGACAGGCCTATAGGCTAACACATCCTCATACAACCTGATTGGGGTATTCATTTATGATGTATTTGCTTGCAACTACTGTATTTTGATTATATTGCACTGCATGATTACACAAATTTATGTATTGCCTTCCTTCTGGGGGCACCTGACATCTGGGGCAAGAAAAACTGAAGAAAATGGCGTTGGCTGGTTCCGTTATACCCCTGTCGCACTGACGTCAGGGAAGCAGCGACGACAACTGACGCCGGACCTAGACTTTGGAATTCGGCCGACTGAGGGCCCGCCTGATGGCAGGAGAACCCATCTGTTATGACTGCAGCTGTATTAGCACTCGAACATCTACATTTATGGTAGGTACAAAACTGTACTTTCTGTACATAACTTTACCAAGCATTACCATCTGCCTCTTTACTCTAAATCCAGAGCTGGCTTTGCCACTGCTGTGCTGCAGGGCCTTATAGCCACCCCTAATGCCTTATAGAACCAGCCACCCTACCTCAGCTTTGGGATTCTACCCAAGTGTAATGACTGCAGCAGTGTAATATGATGAACATAGTACAGTTTTGTACCTACCTACCATAAATGTAGATGTTCAAGTGTATACACTGCTGCAGTCCAGGTTACCCTCACTCCTTCCCCTCTTACTTGCTGGTACATACCTAACTCTTCTACCCTTTACTACCTATGGGGAGTATTTGCTGGTAACTGAAATTTTTAGAATTGCTTTTCATATGTATGTTTTATTAGCAATTTGCATTGCCTACCTTTTTGGGGGCACCTGACATCTGAGGCAAGAAAAACTGAAGAAAATGGCGTCTGCTGCATCTTATATACCCCTGTCGCATGATGTCAGGGAAGAAGTGACAGCAACCGACGCCGGACCAAGACTTTGGAACTCAGACCGACTGAGGGACCGCCTGACGGCAGGATAACCCAAGTGTAATGACTGCAGCAGTGTATACACTCGAACATCTACATTTATGATAGGTACAAAACTGTATTTTTTGCTCAGTCACATTAGAGCTTAATAGGAAATTATATACATTAGTTAATATTTATTAGTTGAACCAGATTGTTCAAATATCTAAAGGAAATGTTATTCTTGCAGAAGATTTTAATTGTATGTTGACTGACAAAGATTCTAATACTTCTGGCAAAAGAATTTTACCCTCAGCTAAAACCTTGAAAGATTTTCCTGATACATTCTATATTAGGGACATTAATGGCTTCTCTGATTTAGACTCCTTTTTTGCACTCATTTTTCTCATAGACATGTTACATATTCTAGAGTTGATAGAGTTTGTTTTAAATGGGTTGATAAACAGTATGTATATGGTTAAAGTAATTTCATGTCTCTTCTTGGATCATAATGCTATAACTTTTGAATTGACAGTTCAAATAGTTTTGTCCAGATTAAAAGGATGCCAGCCTATATTGCCAATCCAAAAGATTTTAAAAGACTTCCTTACATCAGAAATTCAGCTTTTCATTAAGTCTTATTACATTAGTGAGACTTTTGCATTGAAGGCTTATTTGTATGAGAGAATTAATAACTGGTGTATGAATAAGAAAAAGCTGTGGGATAAAGAAATGAGTGAGATAGATGGGAAACTTGATAAATTAAAACTGCTTGACCAAAAAGGGTAAAGCTAATAAAATAGAGAAAATTAATGCTTTAAGCAACAAATATTTAGAAATTTTAAATCTTAAGACCATGATTAATTTAGAGAGGTTCAAATTTATAAACTTTTCAGTTAATCCAAAATCCTTGAGTAGTTTAGCAGTTAGAACTAAAATATTTTGTAAGCTTACTCATATTAAAGAAATATACTCACCTAAAAATAAGAAAAATGTACTGATATTGGGATATACAAATGGAATTCAGCGATTATTATAATAAAATTAATCAGGAATCTTTATTGTTGGACCCTAAAAAAGTGGTTAGATCTTTTATTTAAAAAATGTACAAAAATAAGCTATTAGATTACCAAACTAAAATGTTTGATAAACCAATTTCAATGTCTGAAATTCAGTCTCAAATTAGTACTTTAAAATGAAATAAGGAACCAGGTAATGATGGAATCATTCCTGAAATATATAAATTAATGCCTAAAGAAGCCTTAACCTTATTACATAAACTTTTTTTTTCTTATGTAAAGATTTGGATAGTGTCCTTCCATCATGGAAGTATACTCTTATTTCTCCCACATTGAAAGCTGATAAAGATCCTACTAAGTGTTCTTCTTATAGGCCAGTTTCTCTTTTAATTGTTGATTATAAAATGTTTGTCTGTTCACATTAATAGACTGAAGAAGTTTTTTCCATTTGTGATCGACGAAGATCAAACAAGATTTACTTTAAATAAGAATATATTAATTATAATATAAATAAGAATGTATATAACATTAATTATTAACCATAATTAACTTTGCTAGTAAGACAAAAGAGAATTCAACACTAGTCAGTTTAGATTTAAATTGTGCAATTGACTCTGTTAATTGTGATTATCTTTTCCTTGTTCTAGAAGAACTAAATTTCTCTAGTCATTTCATACAACTTATTAATCAACTTTATAAATTATGTCATGCCTATATCAAGATAGGTACATATCTCAATCCATTCACATTCTCAAAGGAACCAAACAAGGGTGCCTTCTATCTCCTTTGCTTTTCACTCTGTTATGGAGCTATTAGCTAACTTTATAAGGCTGAACTCAGAAATTGAGGTATTAAGTATAGATGTAACTTCTAAAATCTAGCTTTTTGTAGATGACATCCTTCTTACTGTTAAAGGAAATAACGGTTACCTTTCTGCTATTTTTCATGCTATTGATAGTTTTCAAAGGAAATCTGGTCTAATCTTTGACAAACAAAAATATTTCCTATTAACTCTACTATTAATTTGAACATGAGATTAAATAGATTGTATATATTTAGAAATAATAATAGGTAATAATATTAAAGATATAATAGGTTTTAATTATTATAGCATAACCGTCATAAAGAATTTCATAAACAAATGGAATAAACTCTTCTTCACAACGAAGAGAGGTATTCTATTATTAAAATGGTTATTATACCTAAGGTATTATATATTATACAGTCTTTGTCTTTAACACCCCTCAGATCACACACAAAGGAAATCAGTTCATTGATCTTAAAGTTTTCCTGGTTTTCTAATAAGCCTAAAGTAGCTCTACCCCACCATGTAAGAGATTGGTCTACTGGAGGAATTGGTTTGCCTGATTTAGAATTATATTCCATTTCTTCTGTTATAAAAACTCTCTTTATTGGCTAATGAGCATTACTCAGCCAAATGGAAAAAGTTTCAAGAAATTCTTTGATCTGATGTTATCCGTGTCACTATTCCCCACTGTTGGGTCATAGGATCTGACATCGAATCTGAGCCGGCAACTTATCAGACAGCTTCTAGGCTCGAGCTCCTCCCACTCCCATAATCTCTTGCTGTCCTCTAACCCCTCAGATCTCGTTTGCCACACTCAGCATCAGACTTGCTTGACTTGGCTCGAGTCTCTTTTGGGATAAGTGCTTAAATATTTTCCCTACTTTTTGTCTAAATTCAATTTTTTCTGTAGTATGGTAGTTTCTGTAGCTTGTTTGCCTATTTAGCTTTAGTCTATTGCCTTCCTCCCCTCCCATTTCTGTTATTGCAGTGGTAGTAGTAGTCTTTTGGCACCTTTTTCATTCTCTGCTTCTTTCAAGTAGTAAGTAGTTCTTAGATGTTGTGTTTGTGTTGTTGGTGGTCTTTCCCATTTTTTTGACTTCAGCTTCACTCCCAGTTAGGGATTTTGGTATTTCCTTTTGTTTTTGGTGCTTGGTTAGCTTTGCATCCATGTTGGACAAACCAGTAGACTTTAAAAGGGACTCCTCATGTGGTCGGAAGATGCCCATGTCCAACTCACGTGAGGAGTTGCCTCTGTTATCTGGGCGCTGACCACCTGGAGGTTCAGCGCGACATTTGTGCCGCATTCAACCCCAGGGCCTTGGTCAAGTGCCAGAACAAATTATTGTTAAAGGCATTGGCCCAAGGGGGTCTGTTTGCCCAGTCTCCAGCCAAGTTTGGACCCTCTGAACACACGAGGAATGCCACCTCATCTGACTCAAGCCTCTGCTCCATTGGATCTTACAACCCAGGTCCTGCAATTCCACCCCCAGATCCAAGGCTTCCATTCCGAGACCTTCAGATCCGAGGCTGCAGGAGTTTATTCCTGGATCCAAGGTCTCAAGATCCAATCACTGATCTGCCTTCCTTGGATCCAAGTCATGTGGGGTCCAAATGCTCTGATCCTCAATTGTCTTTGGATCAGAGGTGGACGGATTTGGGGTCCATGTCGGATCCCACCATTGTCATAGAGAACTCCCATTTGGGTTCTGACTTGGGGCAGCCCCCTTCTGCTACCAGGTGCAGACACCAATTTCCTGAGAGGCGTGGGTGATACTTGGGGTCCAGCGATCCATCCTCAGCTAGGTCCTCTTCCTCTTATTGGTCTTGCAGGAGCTTGCTCCCTTCTGATATGGACAGGATGATGAGGTCCTTCTTCCCTTCCTGAGTCCCTGACTTCCTCTGCTCATTCTCCCCCTAGGCATATGGAGTCCTGGACCTGACCTGTCACCCCAGAGTCCTTAGGTGAAGGCTCTGGTCCTGTGTTTTCGGGTTGGTCCCTTTCCCTTGGTGCTTCGACCCTCGACAGCTTGGGGACGGTAGTGTCCAGAGGTTGGGAAGGGACGGCTTGCTCTGTTCTCTCTTCTCATGTGTGCCTGGTTGTCGGGAGTGGGGATGGGGTATCATCCAGCCCTTTGGCCTTCTGGGTAGTAGAGGGGACGTTCTCCACCGGAGTTACCTCCCTTGCTTTCCAGGGACCTCCACAGCCCCTGACAGCAGACTCTTCTCATCCTGTTCTGGTCAGCCCTCTTGAACTAGCCTTCAAGCAGGAGTTACCCCCCTTGGGTTCCCCTCTCTTTTGAATCCTCCCCTGAACCCCCCCCCCCCGGAGGAGGTGCGTTGTAAGAGATCTTTCAAGAGGAGGCAGACTCACCTATGGAGTCTCACATCGGGGGTACAGACCTTGATGAAGTGGATGGGTCCCCCAGATCTCCACCCAAGGATGTCTCCTTTGGGGGCATCTTAGAAATACTCAAATTAAAGGGTGGATGGTCTTCCCTACCCCCGTCCTCCGGGGATTGTGTTCCTGAAGGCTTTCAGGACGGTAACATATACCTCCTGGGTCCCCCTCCCCCCCCTGCTGATGAACTCACAGACCTCATCACCAGCAGGGCATGGAAGGAGCCGGATACTGTGGAGCCGGTACTGAAATGCACCAACAAGTTTCTGAGTCCTCCCACTGACAGTTTTGGTCAAAGAGCATGCCAGTCAACGTGATTGTGGTAGCTGCCACCACCAAAAGGGAGTTGGCAGAGCAAAGTACATGTGTTCATCCTCCTAATCAAGACTCCTGTGTAACTGACAGACATGGAAAGCAGGTTTTCGCCTCAGAGACCTTTGGTCTGTGGGTGCTTTACTACTTGGCACATTTCACCAAATTCCAGAGGGATTTGGTCAAGGAACTCACCACTTCCCTCTCTGAGTTGTTGCCTTCCAAGAAACTAAGTAAGGTGTCCCCCAATTTGTCTACTCTCTCTCCCCTCTCAAAATCCTCAATGACGCAGATTTCCAATGCTGCGGAAGGTGCCTCTCGAGCAGCCGGTACAGGCATCACTATTCGGTGCCACACCTGGCTGCACCTTCAGGGTTTGTGGAGTCCTTTAAGGCATCCTTCACCAGTGCCTCCTTTGATGGATCTACCCTCATTGATCTTTCAGTCAAGGAAACACTCACCCACAGTGAGTAGGAAGGCAAGACCTTGTTGGTTGTGGGAATCAAGTTTTCTATCTCTCCAGTGGTCCTTTTCTAAGACTCAACAAGGGGCTAGGAAATTATGATTTTGGAAGTTGCAGTCTTCCTTTCAAGATGCTCGGGACAAGCCCTATTCTAGAGGTTGGGGGAGAAGATTCAATGGCAGACACCGCTCCAGGGTCAGAGGGGCTCTGCAAAATTACGGCTCCAGGGAACCCTTTTCTGAGAAGCCCTCCCAAAACTCCTGATGCACTGCCTGACTGTTCTTCCCTGGAGGCAGTCAGGGGTCATTTGTCACTGCACCCTTTGGCCTGCACCCTTTGGCCTGGGCAAATATTACAAGAGATCGCTGGGTGCTAAACATTTCCAGGGGCTATTTCATTACCTTTTTGCAGCCACCCCCTCCAATCAGGAAGTGCCTCCCCAATGCTCCACCCCGTCAAAGGGGGTTAGCTCAGATGAGGTGCTCAGACTTCTTCAGAAGAGAGCCATCCAAGAGGTCCCCCCAGGACAACAAGAATCTGGAATTTACTCTCGCTTCTTTCTGGTGCCAAAGAAGATGGGGGACCTATGTCCAGTTCTGGACCTAAGCATGTTAAATCTGTCTGTCAAGAAGTCCAAGTTCTGGATGGTCACTGTCCAGTCCATCGTGTCTCTTCTACAAAAAGATGATTGGATGTGCTGTGTGGATCTCCAGGATGAGTATTATATAAAAATCGACAGGAGCTTCAGGAGACATCTCCGCTTTTGAGTAGGGGCCAATCATTATCAGTTCAGGACCCTACACTTTGGTGTCACCACAGCCCCACCAGTGTTCAGGTGCATGGCAATGGTTGCACCTCACCTGAGACTGCAGGGATTTTGGGTGTTTCCTTACCTCGACGATTGGCTTCTCACAGCTCCCACCAAGCATCGACTGGTCACAGCCACACAGTTACATGCTTCACCTGTTCGACCAGTTAGGAATCACAGTGAATCTACCCAAGTCAAACCTGACTCTCTCCCAGAACTTGGAGTTCATCAGAATTCAGCTGGACACTGTCAGAGATTGCAGAGTTATCTCTTAGGTGTATTCTTTTTATTAGATCTCATATTCACTGCCTCCTAGATCTGTCTTGTCCTCAGGTCCACTTCATCCTCAGGGCCTTAGGGTCCATGGAGGAGGCCATCTATTTGGTGCTGATAGCCAGGTTCTTCATGAGGGTTCTGCAGTGGACTCTAGCGGTCCAGTGGATCTCTTTCTCATCCAGTGACTGCCTTAGTTTGTCTTACCCAAGTGTGCAGACATCATCTCCTTTGGTGGATTCATTCTCCCAATCTCCTTGTGGGCAGACCATTTTCTCTTCCTCCCACCATGACCCTGGATGCTTCTCTGTTGAGGTGGGGTTGGGGGCATTACCAGGAAAAGGCTGTCCAAGGTACGTGGTCCTGTTAGACATCAAACTGCACATAAATGTACTGGAGATGAGAACAATTCGTCTCATGTTGCAAGCTTTTCAAGACCGTCTCCCTCTTGGTATCATTGCAGTTCACACGGACAACATGGCAGTTGTGTGATACATCAACAACCAAGGGAGCACACGCTGTTATCTGTTTTGTTGTGAGGCCATGAGGGTGTGGGAATAGACAATGTCATCGGGGTGCTTTCGTCCTGCAATGCACATTACCAGAGAGTCCAGCGTGTTAGGAGATAGACTCAGCAGGGCCATCCTGAGTCCTCATGAGTGGTCCCTGAATCCCTCAGTGGCAGCAGCGATTTTCTTTTGGTGGGGTCAGCTGAGTTGTGATCTGTTTGCTTCCCCTCACAACCACAAATTCAGCTAGTATTTTGCCCTGATTCCCCCTGTCGGGGAGTACCCCAGGGGGCACTCTGGTTCATGATTGGCCTCCGGGTCTCCTTTCTGCTTACCCTCCTATTCCTCTCATTCCCAGAGTGCTTCATAAAGCTCAATGCCTCAAGGCCCCCGTTTGGCCTTGGCAGGTGTAATTTCACCTCCTACAGTCTCACTTGAGGTACCCCCTTTGGGCACTAGATCCCCTCCTGGATCTCATTTCTCACCTCTACAATATTCTAATCCCAAGCCTTCAGACCCTGTGTCTGACCATGTGGTTTGTCCACTTCCCGTAATCCTAAATCAGCCCAAGCTTTCATTGCCCATCATAGACATTATTCTGGCCTCTCAGAAGGCCTCCACCAGAAAGGTACACACTAGTAAATGGAAAGAGTTTTCCATTTGGGCCAAGCAGCATGATCTGGGCCCCTTCTTGGCCCCCATTCCAGAAATCTTATTGTCCTTGTCTTCATTCTTTCGGGATGGAGCTAGTTTCTCTACTATCAAATTGCAGTTGGCAGTTATTTATAACTTCCATGTTTGCGAGGTGCCTACTTTTTCTTCTCGCCTTTGTAAGGCCTTTTTGAAAGGTGTTTTCTTGCTTTGGCCCCTAGTCAAAGATCATTCTCCCCCTTAGGACATTTCATTTATGCTGCAATCTCTTACTCAAGAGTTTCTTTGAACCTGCTGCAGTTTGTGATATGGAATTTCTATCATGGAAGACCACTTTTCTGGTGGCTATAACTTCAGCAAGAAGAGTTTCTGAGTTGTAATCTCTATTAATACTGTATTTGTATTTCATAAAGACAGAGTGGCTTTCCAGATCAACCCTGCCCAAAGTAGCCACGAAGGCAAATTTGAATCAGTCCATTCAGTTGCCAGTTTTCTTCCCCAACTTCTCCAATAAAGAGGAATGTTTGTTGCATGCACTTGATGTTCATAGACAACTATAATTCTGCTTGGACAGGACCAAGAACTTCCGCAAATATGCCCAGCTTTTTGTAGCCTTTTCTATTAACAGACAAAGTCAGGCGATTTCTAAGGTTACTATATCTCATTGGATTTCAGAATGTATTTACATAGTTTATTCATCTAAAGGTTTGTCATTACCAGGGCTAGTCAAAGCTCATTCCACGCGATTTGTAGCTATATCAGCTGCCTTTTTGGCCCAGCATTCCTTGGATGAGAATTGTGCAGCGGCCACCTGGTCTGCTCCTCACACTTGTGTACTTATTATAAGCTCGACATAGTTTCCAGGACCAGGGCTTCCTTCAGCTCCACAGGCCTTCAGCATGTCCTTCCATGAGGCCACCCTAGGTTTTATGGTAGCTGGGGAACAGTGAGGAATAGTGACATGGATAACATCAGCATCTGTGTTATCCTTTGTCACTATTCATCACTATCCCTCCCTCCTTCCCTCGTTCTGTGGGAACTAGAAGGAAGCAGAGATGTCCTGTCTGGTGGTGAAGGTCTTCCTTAGCTGTTTTCTAGCTCTAGGACAAACTCAATCTGAGGGATTAGAGGGCAGCAAGGGTTTATGGGAGTGGGAGGAGCTCGAGCCTAGCAGCTGTCCGATAAGTTGTTGGCTTGGATCTGCTGACCCAACAACGATGAATAGTGACATAGGATACACAGATGCCAACTTATGATAAGTACATAACTCTCTTTTCAACATTAGTATGCCTTCTAATTCTAATAGAATGCTAATATTAAGTAATTAATGTATTTGTGTGTTAAAAGATTACTTCACAACTAATAATTCTCAAATAAATACTTCCTATTATTTGTCACTTTTATTAAAGTCATTTAGAAATTTTATTTTTAAAAATCCAGCTTATAAAGCTTGACACTGTTCCTTCTTTTTCCTATTGCGTTTACACAAAGTAATATCCCTTCTTCAAACCTCTCTAAGATGGTGTTATTTAAAGAAAAATAACTTCTATTGGTCTCAGCTGCTGACAAATGATAAATTGCACTCAGTAGATTATTTAATTAGTAAATATGACCTAAGTTATGATGCCTCTTAGAATTACAATCTTGTAGAAAATTTACAGGCAATAAAATGACTTAATGTCTACAAGAATAAGAACTTCTGTTCCTAAGTTATTAAATGTTTTGATGTTATTCACACCGCAGAATTTACCTAATGAAGGTATGCTTTCTTATCTATATAAAGTGATTAGAAATGAAACAAAAAATTATACTGAAAGTTATTGGGTTTACTTTATATTAATTAATAATAATCCACCTAATGAAAACTGTGCAAGAGCAATTTTGATATCTAAAATATCCACCTCTTCTCTTAAATGGAGATTGTTCTCTTGGAAATTTATGTACAGGTCCTTTTATACACCACATAAAATTGAAATAAGTAAGAAAAAGGTGGCATGCTTGAGATGTATTTTGGAGACTAAGGCTGATTGATCACATATGTTTTTGATTGTGCAGTTCTTAAATCCTACTGGTCTAATATTAACCTTTTTACAGGCATTATTTTCTGATAATTTTGTTTTAACTAAGTCATTGATTTTGTTTAATACACCGATCCCTGATTGTGTTAAGAATAAAATACCCATTGATCTGATGTTGTCCACTTCATTCCATTAACTCAGCTGCCTTCTTACAACTCAAGACTCCAAACGTCAGCTCCTCCTACCTATACAGTGCCCCACACTACCTCAGATCTCGTTCGCTGCACTTAGTGTTAGCAGCGAGTTCCAACTTGAGCTTCTCCTTCAGAGTTTTTTTTTCTTGGGTGAGTTTCTACTTTTTTTGTACTTTCTACCTCTCTTATATCTCCCTTTGCCTTCCGTGCTTTTTAGTTTCCAGGATTCTATCCATTAGGCTTATTTTTTAAAAATCTCTTTTTCATCTTCTTTCTTCTTCCCATTTCTCACCCTTCTCTATGGCTGAGCAAAAGCCGTTAGGCTTTAAAAAGTGCACTTCCTGTATGCAGAAGATTCCCTTTATCTGACACCCATGAGGAGTTAATTTACTGTTTGGGACCTCTCCATTTGGATGCCCCTGTGATATATGTAGGGCTTTTTACCCCCAGGCTCTGGTGGATAGGAGGAGCAAGCTCATTTTAAAGGAGCTGCTTCCTCCTTCCGCTAGCTTGGGGACTCCTCCTACATCAGGGGCTCAACTCCTGACAAAGAAGTCCAAGTATTCTGAGGAGTTCAGGAGACAGTCTCCCGTGCAGTCCCCCTCGGGACCTCCACAGGAAAAATCGAGGTCCTTGGAACTGACACAATCTGCTCCAAGCTCCCTTACTTCTACCCCTCCTCTGCATCATTGCTCCTCTGTGGCTACGGGGTGGAATGCCATCCCCTCAGCACAAGTTCTAGCTGTGTCAGTGTCAGGGTCTTCTCTGCTGGTCCCTATGAGGAGTTTTCCATCCCATTTCCACAGAGATCTCCCTGACCGCATTCATCAGCGTCATCTAGGTCTTCCCAAAGCTTGTCCTCTAGGGATGTTGGTAAGCTCATGAGGCAGTTTCTCAAGACACAGATCCAGATGGGGCTTGTGTCCACCACTCCCGCTTCCATATCTGTGAGGCTTTCCCCTTTTCAACCAGTAGCTCCTTCTCTGATTTGTCCCCTGGTTTCGGAGTTGTCTGTTCCAGTGGGTCAAGGGGCAGGGGTTTGAAGCCGATATAGATTTTCTCTTCGCCTCCAGTGTTCTCCCCGACTAGTTCCATTCTGGCTGCTTCAGTTCCAAGTGTTTCTGGGAGCCATAGCGTTTGGGTTGGTTCTGGGGAGTTGACCTTGACACTGAAGCTTTCTGTGCCGTCTCTTCCCCTCGGGGCCTCGGCTTTTGACAGCTCGGTTCTATCTCCTCCCTTGGAGGGGAAGACCCATTCTATCCTGAAAGTGTCTACCTTGGTAGTTTTGGATCTGGTCAGACAGCTCTAGGTGGTTCGGAGTACTTCTACATTCAAGGTCGTGGAGAGGATCTTCTCCTTTCCTAGGAGACCCTCAGCACTTACCATAGCGGAACCTCCCCTGTCCTGTTCTGGAATTGTGCCTGAGGCTTCTGAGCTACCAAATGGACATCCAGTCCCTGAAAGCCTCCAACCGTTCCTTCAGTAGACCCCCAAGCTTCTTCCGACACCTCCCCGGAGCGTTCCTCCGTGGAGGTCCCTTGGAAAAAAACATGTAAAAGGAGGCACGTAGATTCCCCTATGGAAGCCCTCACCACAGATACCGATTTTGAATGTTCTCCCAAATCACCACCCAATGAGGTATCCTTTGGAGACATCCCTGAAATCCTTTGGCTGAAGGGTGGATGGTCCTCCCACACCCCTTCCCCAGAAGAATTGGTATTGTGGGAGGCTTTCAGGTCCGGCCCATTTACCGCCTGGTGTGCCCCCCCCCCCAGCCGAGCTGCAGATCCAGTTGGTGTCATCAAGGGCTTGGAAGGAACCAGATACAGTAGAACCCATTCCCAAATGTGCAGATAACATTTTAAGTGCCCCAGCCAACAAACAGTTTTGGACCAAAGGAATCCTGGTAGATGCCTTGGCTGTGGCAGCAGACACCAAGAAGGAGCTCACTCAGGAAAGCTTATCTCTCCAGCCCCCAAATCAAGAATTGCAAGCGCTGGACAGATTTGGTAAGAGAGTCTATGCATTTTCTACTTTTGCTGTACAGGCATTAAACTATTTGTCTCATTTTTTCCAGCTGTAAAGGGATTTAATGAAGGAACTTTCTAGCTTAGTCCCAGGGTCTATGCCCAATGAGGAACGGGAAGCTGTTTCCTATAAGCTGGCTACCCTACATTCCCTAACCAATGTGTCCATGAGGCTTATCTCTCATGCTGCAGAGGGTACCACTAGGGCAGTCGGTTCTGGCATTGCCATACGACATCATGCCTGGATGAAGCTGTACAATTTTGCGAAGCACTTCAAACAATCCTTCATTAATGCCCCCTTCGATGGCTCTACTTTGTGTGGACACACTGTACATGACACTTTGATCCAGTGTGAGAAAGATGGTAAGACCCTGCCTGTCTGCGTTGAGATACATTTTTCTGTTTCATAATGGGCCGTCACCAGGAACCAGCATGGTAGTAAGAAAACGTGGTTTCAGAAGTTGCAGGGCCCTTTCTAGGACACTCAGGGAGACTTTCCCCATGAAGCAAAGGGGGATATAGTTAGAATGGTAGATGCCGCCCACGTGGCCGAGAGATCCACAGATCAAGGATTGCAGGAACCTGCTCCAGACGAACCTTTCCAGTGATCCTGAATGGTTGCCTGGCTGCTGTCCTCTGGAAGAAGTTGGGGACGTTTCTTCTTACACCCAGAACCCTGTTAGGCCATCAAAAACAACAAATGGGTGCTACGGATTGTATTCAGATGATACTCCATTACCTTTTCTGACACTCTTAAACAAGACTGTTGCTTCCTCGATGTTCCACACCATCAGAGGGAGGAAGCAGCCCAAGAAATATAAAAGTTGCTGTCAAAAAGAGTCATCCAAAACATTCCCCATGATCAAATCAGATTGGGCAATTATTCCAGATTCTTTTTGATACCCAGAAAGGAAGGGGATCTGCAGCCTATCTTGGATCTAACTAACCCGTACAAGTCTGTGAAACATACAAAGTTCAGGATGGTCATGAATCAGTCCATCTTACCTGTACTGAAGATGGGCAATTGGATGTGCTGTATAAACCTCAAGGATGCTTACTACCATATCAAGATGGACAGGCGCTCCAGGTCTTTTCTACATTTCAGGCTGGGAGCCAGTCACTACCAGTTTTGGGCATTTCCATTTGGCTTCACTACAGCCCCCAGGGTGTTCACCAAATGTCTAGTGGTAGTGGCAGCTCATCTCCATCGGCAAGGCTATCAGATATTTCCATATCTCGATGACTGGCTCCTGACCACTCCAACTAGGCATCTGTTCCTTCAGGCCAGGGATTACTTCCTCAACCTAGCTTCTACACTGGGCATAACCATAAACTTGCAGAAGTCGCATCTAGAGCCAGTTCAAACCATAGATTTTATAGGGGCTCATCTAGACACAATGATGGCTCACGTTTACCTGATATAGGACAAGGTGGTAAATATGAGATTCCATGTCAGCCAGTTTTTGACTGTTCTGAAAACGCCAACCTCTCTAATTCTGTGAGCTTTAGGTCTCCATGGCAGCAACCATAACCCTTCTGCCAATGGCACCCTTCCAAATGCATATTCTACAGTGGACTGTAGTGGTGCAGTGGTCCCTTCTCAGGAATCCCTTGAAGCTTCCAGTCAGCCTGTCTTGTGTGTGCAAAGATTTTCTCCTTTGATTGGTCCATTTTCCGGAGACTACCCAGGGATGACTATTCGTTCTCCCCTTCCCAACTGCCACATTGACCACAGAAGGCTCCCCTCCTCCCAATTTGGATGGGAGGGGGACTTTGTCTGTACCAAGGCACGTGGACACTCCAGGAGACCAAGTTGCATATCAGTGTTCTCAATATGAGAGCAGTTCTTTCTAGTGTTGTAAGAACTAGACAGCATTCTTCCTCAGGGGACTATTGCTGTCCAAGCAGGCAATTAGTGGTTTTGGTATATCAACAAACAGGGAGAAAACCAGGTCTTACCCCCTTTGTCGAGAAGAGATGAGGGTTAAGCAGTGAATGATTTCTTCCAACTATTTTCTGGTAGTAACGCACATTCTGGGGGAATCCAACATCTTAGCCGACAGACTCAGCAGAGTGCTACTGATGCCTTATGAGTGGTCCCTGAGTCAGTCCATGGCAGATTAGTTTTTCCAGAAATGGGGTTATCCTTGCTGCGACCTCTTTGCGTCCCCTTTCAACAACAAATGCAGCAAGTATTTTGCCTTGATCCTTCCTCAGAGACAGTCCCCCACGGACAGTCTAGTGCATGCTTGGCCCTCTAGTCTACTGTACGCCTTTCTCCCTCTTCTGTTGAATCCCAGATTCTTGCAGAAAGCTCTTTGGTTGTGAAGTAAAGTGATCCTCATTACTCCTTTCTGACCTCGACAGACTTTGTTCACCCTTCTTTGGTGTCATCTGGTTTGGCGTTTGCCCCCCCCCTCCCCCCGCCCAATGAGGTTGGACTCGAGTCCAGATCTACTTTCTCATCCATTGGGATATCCACATCCCAACATTCAGGCCCTGAAATTAACCACATGGTTTCTCCACTTCTGATAATGGCTAGATCTACCCGATTGTCTTCTCCAGTCTGAGAAATTTTGATTTAATCACATAAGGTTTCCACTCGCAGTATATACAAAAGTAAGTGGAAAATATTCTCTTTTTGGGCGGAACAAAGCCAGATAGATCCCTTTACAGCCCGTTTCAGTAGTTCTAGACTTTCTGGTTTCCCTTTTCAAGGATGGTGTTAGCTGTTGTACAATCAAGGTTCAGCTCTCTGCCATTTATAACTTCTACCTTGGTTTTGAGTCAGCATCTTTAGCCTCTTCAAAGTTATGTAACACCTTTCTTAGGCGCCCCTTTCTGCTGCTGCCTCCATTCAAGGACCCTACCCCTGTCTGGGATCTTAATATAATTCTACAAGCTTTAGTCCATCCCCCATTTGAACCCTTGGCCACTGCAGATCTAAAATGCCTTTCCTGGAAAACTCTCTTCGTAGTGGCTATTACCTCGGCCAAGGGAGTGTATGCACTTCAGGCTCCTTCCGCAAAATTTCCATACTTAGTTTTTCATAAAGACAGAGTTACCCTATGTACGAATCCTTCTTTTTTTACCCAAGGTGTCTAGAGAGACCAACATCACCAACATTAACCTATTAATCTCCCAGTATTCTTCCCTCAGTATCAAAACAGAGGGAGTACACCTTACATATGCTTGATGTGCATACACAACTTCGTCATTACGTTCGTAGAACTAAATCCTTCAGGAAGTTTGTTCAGCTGTCTGCGTCTTTTTCTAACGCAAAAATGGGAAAAGCAGTCACCAAAGTTTCTCTGGCCAGATGGTTGAAAGATTGCATTACGTTTATATACTCTTCCAAAGGCATTCCTTTACCAGGTCTGGTAAGAGCACATTCTACATGGTCCTTGGCTATGTCTCTAGCCTTTTGATCCAGAGTTTCTATTGAGGACAGATGTGCTGCAGTTACTTGGTCAAGCCCCCATACCTTTGTCACTCATTACAGATTGGACATTGTGTCTGGGAGTAGAAGCTTTTGGTTATGCCCTACTTCAGAATATCCTTCCTTGATGGGCACCCTAGATTGTAGTAGCTGGCTACTGTGTCCCACAGGTTAATGGAATGAAGTGGACAACATCAGCTAAAGAAGTTATGTTCTTACCAAAACGTTCCATCTATGTTGTCCAACTTCATTCCATTAATCTTCCTGCCCCCCCCCCATCCCCCATCCAAGTTTTGTTTTGGGAAGCCTAGTGGGAGTTTCTAGGAATTGTATTCCTTTGGTTGAGTTCCTGATGTTCTGTTAGTGGGAGACCTATTTTTTTTTATCTTTCTCTTTGTATTACAGTTAATGTTATTGGGACACTATGTCCTTGTTTGCAAACTTGATCTGAGGTAGTGTGGGGAAGTGATGCATTTTGGGTAGGTAGGAGGAGCTAAAGTTTGGAGTCTCAAGCTGTAAGAAGGCTGTGAGTTGGTTCCAAGGGTTGGAACCAAATTCCATAGAGTAATGGAATGAAGGTGGACAACACAGCAGGAAAATTATGGTAAGAACATAACTTCTTTTTATGGTCTGTTTTGTCCGTTGCTAGGAAAGTTGTAACTTGAAATTGGAAGAATGAGTCTCCTCCTCCTTTTATGGAATTTAAGAACATTGCAACCAAAGTTTGCCAGTTGGAATTGATTACCTTCAAAACAAAATCCATCAGAGTTGCTTCATCTTATAATCTGTGGACTAAGTTCAAAGAGTTACTACACAAGCAGTTATTGAACATTCAAGAGTAACTAATCAATATGAAGGACTTTTTTTTTTAAATAGTCAGCACCTATGTAAATAGTTTAGTTGTTGATTGTTTTTCTTTCTTCTCATGCATTATTTAAATTTTTATATTACAGTTCTTTGTTGTTTATTCATTTGTAAAACTGAATAAATCTTTTTTCAAAAAAAAATAATTTAGGAGCTGACTTTGTCCATTAGTAGTACATTTGAATCCCAGGGGTAAATTTCGTATTACCCATCCATACATACAATTTGGAGAGGGATGGGCTTTGTTTTATATGGGGGGTAATCTGTTCCAGAGCAATGGTATCCTCTGTGAGATGCACCTGCCCCTCAAAACTGTTCTGTTGATGTTGCAGAATATGTTTAAATCCCCAGAACAAGTGTTTCCGATTCTGTTTGACTTTCTGATAGATAGTAGGTCCATGTTGGGTCAGAGGATGCCTTGTATGTCAGACACATATCACCACTTAGCAGTATGTAAATAGACCCTGTATGGCAACACAGCTTTGGAGGCGACCCATCTAGAGCAAATTGGTAAGCCTAGTGTCCTTGTCTTGTTAGCTTTATCTATGGCCATTCTAGCTGCTACAAGTGTCTGGACAGACCAAAGGGTGACTGTCCTAATGGGAACTGAGTAAAAGGGAGTCAGTTTGAATCCTTGGACCCGGACTCAATACCTTTGCTTGGTCAAAGTTAAGGTTATTGTCCACAGATCAGATCCTGAAGAACTGGGTCAACTCCTAAGACTATTATTAACTCTTAGGGGGCTATTAATGTGAGGGTTCCCTGGAGCAGTCTACTTCCCAAAGTATGCAGTAGTGCATTTTTAGCAATTTTACTTTATACCATGATTCTGGCTCCATTTATTTGTTCAGGAGAAGCCTTCCTGAAGGATGGCTAAGTCTTTTGGGAATTTAGTGGCTAGTAAGGTGGAACCATTTTGATCTGTAATGTTAATACTGAGGATAGTCTTTGTGAAATCCTAAAGATCATAATGCTAGACTTCACTGTGTTGATGAGTACTCTGTTGTCTTATGTCCAATTATTAAGGGCTGTGAAACTGTCTTGTAATTTCTGTTGTAATGATTATAGGGTCTACTGGATTCAAAGAGGAGATTGTCATAGTCATACGTAATTATGATAAGGTTTGGTAGTTCTTGGCATAAGTTAATTTATGAATAGTGAGTAAAGCAATAGCCCAAGTACTAATCCCTGGGGTACACCTGCATGTAAAGTACTATTGGATGATGGTTACCTGGAATACCCTGAAAGGACCTGTTTTGTAGACAAGTCATCAACCGCCTTAAACCACTTTACTGAGGACTGGCCAAAGTTGAATCTACTCAGCTTTTGGAAAAACAGGTTATGACAGTCTCTGAGGCTCTGGGCATGTCAAAGAAGAGGCCCCTTGTTATGTGGGACTGATTCATTTGTTAAAAATGTTATTTGTGACTGAGTAAAGCAGTCATGGTGCTAAAGGAGTTGCGAAATCCGTGCTGGGCATTGCACAGCGGGCCTTATTTGTTTGTGATCAGAAAGTTAAGTATACACAACTTTTTCAAAGATTTTGCTTAGAGAACAGTGTTCACCCGTTGTTAAATTAACATTTTTTTCTTCTTAATTTTAACATTAGAAATTCAGATGAATTTAATTTGCAAATATCATCCAAGCACAATTTTTCAAAAGCATTAATTAAAGAATTATTAATGGGTATAAAGGTACTAAGTTTCCTAAAGATGTCATATTTATCAGAATTACTGCTGTCAGCATTTTATACATAAGTTTAAGCATTAGATTTTTAGTAAAAAGCTTGATGTCTAAAATGACATCTGTAAAGTCAGAGTACCTGGTAGGAATGAATGATAAACCCTTATGAAGAAGTCCCAGCTCATCCTCTGTAAGGGTATATCTAGAAAGGTTCCAAACTAAGCTTTCTTCACAGTTGTGAACGCCTTCTTGATGCTCATGGGGTTTATCGCATTTCCCTCCAGCTTCTTCTTCTGCCTGCTGCGACTGTGACCTCGTGGGCGTTTGTGATGCTGAAATGTCTTCAGTTCCCTCACAAGTAAAGGGAAAAACAGTCTCTGCTGGACTAAAGGAAAAAAAAGAATCCACTCCACAAGTTGGAGTAGTATTAATAGTACTGTCAGTGGCAAGTTAATTGTGCACCTGGGCTGTCACTTGAATAGCTTTCCTTCTGGCTCCAAGGTCTTTAGTGAATTCCTTTACACTGTCCCCATCAGCTGATGTCATCACGTCACTCACCGGGGGAACCATCGCTTCACTCATGGAGGCAGGAGTCGATGGGGGGAGACAGTAGAAACAACTGCTGCACTCAAACTGGAATCCACCCTCTTACTTTCATTATATCTAGGCCAGGTAAAAACATTACCAGATTGAAAGTCCTGGCAATCCGTGGAAATTTTCATTCTTTGCTTAATTAGTTTCCTTTCATACTCAGAGTCCAAAACATGAGTTGTATACTTCTCTAGTAACTCTTGACCAAACTGGTTCAAAAGATCATCATGCTGTCATTTGATAGACACTAACAGCATTTCAATGTTTTTGTCTGCTGAGGCTATTAAAAGTTTTAAATAGCCCATACTGGCATTAAGATTAATTTTCTGCCATTCAATAAGTAATTCACGATCACAGTCTATATGCGAGGGCATTTTAAGAATACATAGCCCCCTTGGGACCAAGTCTTCCCTCAAGCAAACCTCCAAATGGTATTTCTGGAATTGCTGCCATTTAAATTTAAAAAGTTCTTTCTCAATAGCATGCATCTTGTTCTTCAAGGCTGTAATATCCACTGACAAACCTTCATTGTCAGCAGTATCTGGTATATAGTCAGTAAGTGCTCCTGGAAGGTATGATGATAAACTGATCAAGTAAAACTACAAAAACAGCCACCAGCACACCCAGGTTCCTGAGTTCTGAATAAATACAAAAGCAAGTAATGTTAAGAGCACAGAACAAATTAGATAAAAACAATTAACATCATATTGTGTAACTTGAGCTTACTACCCTACTGAATGAAAGAAATGCTTGCAAGCATGCACTGCTATTAATAAAAGGCACTTATGGAAAAAATATAAAAAATGTTCACATTCATATATATATATATATATATATATATATATATATATATATATATATATACACATACACATACGTATATATATATATACACAGTCTTTTAAATGCAACTTTAATTATAACATTTGTATATTTGTAAAAGTGCATATATAAAACTATACTTAAAAAAATTACATAGGTTCATAGGTAGGTACTAGGCTATTGGCCCTAGGGCCTATATAAGCCTAGCCAAAAATGTACCCTGGCTTTCGCCACCCAAGAAAATTATTTTCCTGTGCCCCTGTTGAGCAGAGCCACAGAAGTAATCCCTGGGGTGAATTTCCTATTTCCCATCCAATCATCAAGATTTTTCTTGAAGAGTGCTAATGAGGAGCTCTGTTTGACATAGATAGGTAGTCTGTTCCAGAGTATGGGAAGTCTCTGGGACAGGAATCTATCCCTCCAGCATGTTCTGTTTATTGTGGTGACAAGGTTTAGGTCCCTAGAGCGTGTAGCTCGGAGGGATTGGGATTTCTTTAAGTAGAGTATGTCCAACAGCTCTGGATTTGACATAGCTTTGTATGTTAGGCAGAGATCACCTCTGAGTAGGCGATATGTGACAGAGTAAAGCTGGAGTTTTTTGAGATGGTCTGCGTAGGGCATCTGTTTGAGGCCAGTAATCCTCTTTGTGAGGTATTTCTGTGGCCTTTCTAGTTGTTGTAGATGTCTTGTGAGGTATATACCAAAAGGGGCGTTGTACTCTATAATGGGTCTAATGAGTGATGAGTAGAGGAGAACAATAACCTCTTTTTTTTCTGGATGAGAAACCTTTTGTGATGAGGTGTAAGCAAGCACACTTTATTAGTGATACATTTAAAGAAAAGAGAAAACAAAACTATCTAAACAAGGGTCTGGATTTATGCTTGGGTTTAAGTGGCACATATTCATTTAAACCATGCCGAGTCTCCCCTAAGTCTGATAATCCATCTGGCCTCTAACTGCTCAGTGGTATTACCTATGCCCCCACCCCAATGTTGTCAACAATTCTGTCTATGGACATAAACTTAAGTGTGTGTTCAGAGTTAGTACTAGATGAATGTGAAAATGTATGTATTTTCCATAAGTGCCTTCTGTTGATAGTGCATGCTTGCAAGTATTTATTTCATTCATTAGGGTAGTAAGCTCAAGTTAACACCCTATGATGTTAATTGTTTTTATCTAATTTGTATCACGTGACTACTAGTGCCTGCTAGGGGTTGTATAAAAAGAAGCACATTTCATTTGTATTTTATTAGCATCTGATGAAGCAGATTTTCCTGCAAAAACGCTTATGTTTTAACATTAAAACTTCAATTGAAACTGGAAACCTTGGTCGTACCTGAGTTGTTCTGTGTTCTTATCATTGCTTGCTTTTGGATTTATTCAGAACTCAGGAACCTGTGTGGGCAGGTGACTGTTTTTGTGGTTTTACTTGTTCAATTTATCACCATACATTCCAGGAGCATGACTGAGGGCTGTGATATCATCAAGTTAGACTACACCCCTATGGGTTCTTTACAAGGTAAACTTAAGAATTTTAACAACTTACTTGAGGCTATTGACAACCAAGCAAACCCACTTATTGACTGTACACCAGATACTGCTGACAATGAAGGTTTGTCAGTGGATATTATAGCCTTGAAGAACAAGATGCATGCTATTGAGAAATAACTCTTTAAATTTAAACAGCAGCAGTATCAGAAATGCCATTTGGAGGTTTGCTTGAGAGAAGGCTTGGTCCCAAGGTGGCTACGTATTCTTAAAATGCCCTCACATATAGACTGTGATCGTGAATTACTTACTGAATGGCAGAAAATTAACCTTGATGGCAGTAAGGGCTATTTAAAACTTCTAATAGCCTCAGCAGAGAAAGAAATTGAAATACTGTTAGTGTCTATCAAGTGACAGCATGATGATCGTTTGAACCAGTTTGGTCAAGAGTTACTAGATAAGTATACAACTGATGTTTTGGACTCTTTGTCTGTGTATGAAAGGAAACTTATTAAGCAAAAAATGAAGAAAATTTACAGGGATCGCCAGGACTTTCAATCTGGTAATGTTTTTATCTGGCCTAGATATAATAAAAGTTAGAGGGTGGATTCCAGTTTGAGTACAACAGTTGTTTCTACTCTCTACCCCCCCCCCCCATCGACTCCTGCCTCCTTGAGTGAAGCGATGGTTCCCCCAGTGAGTGACATGATGATGTCAGCTGCTGGGGGCAGTGTAGGGGAATCCACTAGAGACCTTGGAGCTAGAAGGAAAACTATTCAAGTGACAGCCCAGGTGCACCATTCCCTTGCCATTGACAGTACTATTAATAGTGCTCCAACTTGTGAAGTTGATTCTTCTTTTCATTTAGTTCAGCAGAAACTCTTTTTCTCTTTGCCTGTGAGGGAATTGAAGACATTTCAGCAACACGAACACCCACGAGGTCGAAGCCGCAGCAGGCAGAAGAGGAAGCTGGAGGGAAATGCGATGAACCCCATGAGCATCAAGAAGGCATTCACAACTGTGAAAAAAAAACTTAGTTTGCAACCTTTCTAGCTATACCCTTACAGAGAGGATGAGCTCTGACTTCTTCATAAAGGTTTATCATTCATTCATACCAGGTACTCTGACTTTACAGATGTCATTTTAGACATCAAGCTTTTCACTAGAAATCTAATGTTTAAATTTATGTATAAAAATGCAGACAGCAGTAATTCTGATAAACATGACATATTTAGGAAACCTAGTACCTTTATACCCATTAATAATTCTTTAATTAATGCTTTTGAAAAATTGTGCTTGGATGATATTTGCAAATTAAATTCATCTGAAGTTTCTAATGTTAAAAGTAAGAAGAAAAAATGTTTTAATTTAAACAAGGGTGAACATTTAGCAATGAAAAGCTTGCAGAGTAATTCTGAAATAGTGGTGACACCAGCAGATTAGGGAGGCCCTATAGCAGTGCTTGACAGTGAGTGGTATAAACAGGCAATGCTGACTACAGTGCAATGAAAAAGTATTTGCCCCCTTCCTGATTTCTTATTTTTTGCATGTTTGTCACACTTAAATGATGTTCATCGTGTTTCATTGCTGCAGTCATTACACTTGGGTTATCCTGCCATCAGGCGGTCCCGCAGTCGGCCAGAGTTCCAAAGTCTTGGTCTGGCATTGGTTGCTGTCACTTCTTCCCTGACATCAGTGCGCCAGGGGTATATAAGATGCAGCCAACGCCATTTTCTTCAGTCTTTTTTGCCGCACGGTGCCCAAAGCAAAAGCAGTTTGCAAGTGCCGGTCGGCCGTCTCCTGAGATATCAGTTTAGATTTTCAGAACCAAAGTCTTCAATAAAGCTAAGTACCCCGTTGGGGAAACTTTTTCTTGCCTCAGACCGATGTCAGTAAAAGTTAATAATTGTGTTTCTTGTGGGAAGCAAATACCTCATAAGGATTTTCATTCTTACTGTATTTCATGCCTAGGCCCAGATCACGACGTCACTAGTTGCCGGTTTTGTGCTAGATTTAACAAACGCACTATTAAACGTCGGTTTGATTTTGCTCGCCATTACTTTGGCCGAAGGTTTAATTATACCATGCCGTCAGAACAACCGACGACCGGAATTCACAAAAAAACGCAAAGATAAGGATAAGGACAGGCATCCTAGGCCCAAAACTGACGACGAAGCCTCTTCTAGGCCAGTCGCCAGTTCGCCAGTTCTCAGTGAGGTGCTTTCGCAGCCCCTGACACCCGCTACCTCAGAGCCACAGGCCGCGACCAACTCAGACCTTCACAACTTACCAGTGCATCAACAGCCAAGTTTAAAACAACATTAAAGACAAAGAAGCAAGTACAGCATTCACCTGGACAGGCCTCCATGCCTAAAAAACAGATGCTCAGAATGGCCGAAGACTTAATTACTCTGATCAGGAGTTCCCATCCCCCTCCTGATAAAAGGCCTAGGCAGGATACAGACTATGATTCCTCTGACCAGGTTTCAATATATTCTGATTCCTCTTCAGACCAGGGATACTCTTTACCCCCCTATGAGGACTCTGATGCTGAAGAATCAATTCCTTCAGCCTTTCCTCCTGAGGATTACTCTTTTGGGAAACTTTACATACCATGAGGGAGCATTTCCATTGGGAGGGCCAGGATTACTCAGAATCCAAGAAAAGGCTCAGAGACTTGCTTTTATTGCCTCAGCACAGGCCCCTTGCTCTTCCGCCAGTGTTGGATATTGTGGACGATGTGTTCTCTAAATCCAGATTCTTTACCCTCTGCTCCAGTCAATCCAGACAGGTACTACAGGGTCCCTGACTCTCACAAATTTCTTTATAAAAACCCTGCTACTGACCCAAAAACTATTTCCCAGGGTCCCAAAGGGTAAAGGCCTCCACGGCTAAAAATCCAGTCCCCTCGGACAGGGACTCTAGAGCATTAGACAGATGGGGAAAGAAAGTTTACACCTCTGCAACTTTAGCAGTAAGGGCTTTAAACTGCCAGTTTCACTTGCTTAAATATCAAAAATATTTACTGTCTCAGTTAAAACAGAAAATTAGTACAAGTGCAGAACTACCTGATTTTAAGGAAATGCAGGATTTATTGCATGCAGCTGAACAAGTGGGAAAGCATACTTTGCATTGTGGTTTTGCTTCATTAGAGGCTTCTTGTAGAGCAGCAGTTACAGGATCTGTAATTCGAAGGCATGCTTGGTTAAAGGAACAAAGCTTGCCAGACCATGTTAAGGCAAAATTATTGGATGCTCCTTTACAGCAGGATATTTTGTTTGGTGTCAAGGCAGAAGAGGTATTAAAGAAAATGGAGGATAAGGCAAAATCTATGCAAACAGTGAAGGATTTCTTACAGGTACAGCCACCAAGATTTAGCAGGAATTGGCCTACAAAAAATTGGTCCTTTCCAGTGTCAGACAGGCCAAAAGTGGCAGATACAGACGCCCTAGAGGCAGATCTCAGCCCCAAGGCTCTTACAGACCATGACAGTGGGGTACTTCGACCCCAAAAGGAGGTGAGGACAAGTCACAACCTTACAGGAAACCGTCCCAATGACTTCCCCCTTCCAATGCCAAACTCTTCCCTTTTGGCAGCTCCCTTAAGGGGGAAACTAGCACTTTTTTCACAAAACTGGCAAGCAATCACCCAAGACAAATGGTTGCTGAATATTGTGTCTCAAGGTTACAGGTTCCACTTTCACACTTTACCAAGGCTAAAACTTATGCCAGACCTGCCACACAGTCAATGGGCAGAGGCACAAAAACAAATTACAGCCCTCATGGACATGAGAGCTATTCAAAAAGTACCACAGCAGGAACAAGGACAAGGATTTTACTCAAGACTCTTCCTGGTCCCCAAAAAGGACAAAGCCTGGAGACCCATACTAGACCTTTCCACTCTAAATACTTATCTGGATGTTCCGAAATTCAAAATGTTGACACTACAGCAGCTTCTTCCCATGTTGGGCAAGAAAGCTTGGCTTGTTGCTTTGGACCTCAAAAAGGCATACCTGCATGTCCCTATCAGACAAAATTGCAGAAGATACCTCAGATTCATAGCTGGTTCAATGCACTACCAATTCTCTGCACTGCCCTTTGGCTTATCTACTGCGCCCAGGGTATTCACAAAGTGCCTGGCACCAGTAACTGCATTTTGCAGACAAAAAGGAATTCAGATATATCCATACCTGGATGACTGCCTGATTCAAGCGGAGAGCAAGGACGTTTTTCTACAGCATCTGGTGTTTGTAAAAAAGTTAAGTTGCCAAGGGTACACAGTAAATGAAAAGAAGTCAAAACTAGTGCCCTCACAAGAGATAATATTCCTGGGTGCCAGCTTAAATACAATGGCCCAGATGGCTTATCTCATGCCAGACAAACAAGGACAACTGACTCAGTATTTTCAAATGATGGCAACAAAGTCCCAACTCCCTGCAAGAAAAATTCTGCAGGCCTTGGGATTCATGGCATCCTGCATTCTATTAATTCCATATGCCAGACTGCATATGAGGAAATTACAATGATACCTAAAAAGTGTTTGGACTCAACACTCTCAGCTTGGAAACAGTAATACCACTAATTCCCTGCCTACAACAGGAGTTTCGATGGTAGGCACAGGCATGTCACCTCAACAAGGGTCAGCCTTTCACTCTTCCCACAGCTAAGCAGACTTAAACAACAGATGCTTCGGATTATGCCTGGGGAGCACACATGGCAGGAAAATGTATTCAGGGCAAATGGACCACAGACCAAATGCATCTTCACATCAATCAAAAAGAGATGTTGGCTGTACAAAATGCCATAACAGCTTTCAAGGACCTTCTGCATCCAGGACAATTACTATTAAAGACAGACAACACCACGGTAATGTGGTACATAAACAAGCAAGGGAGAACTCATTCATACCCCCTACGCAGGCAAGCTATGACCTTGTGGAAAACAGCTATAACTTATCAAGTACATCTGCAAGCACAATTCCTGCAAGCACAATTCCTGCCAAGAAAGAAAAATATACTCTGGCTGACGACCTAAGCAGAAACATCATGGATCCTCACGAGTGGAAATTAAATCCACTAGTTTTCAACATGATAATGCAAAAATGGGGGTGCCCGGACATAGATCACTTTGCCTCCCCACTGAATTGCCAACTACAAAAATTCTGCACAAGGACTTAGCACACAGAAGCATGGAAAGTGGATGCTCTCTCGTTCAGCTGGAAAAGCCTAAACGTTTATGCCTTCCCCATCACTGCCTCTCCTTTCAAAGGTACTCCTAAAAGCCAGGCAAGACAAACCACAGATGATTCTGATTGCTCCAGACAGGCCACGCCAGCATTGGTACCCAATCTTAAAGAACTTAGCTCAAGGCCCACCTTGGATTTTGCCTCAAATTCCACACCTTTTGACTCAACAAAACAATCAGATCCTGCACAGTCAGCTCAAAACCTTATCCCTGGCTGCATGGCAGATTCATTATCCAAAAAGACAACACCTCTATCTAAAGCTTTTATGGATGTCATGTTGGAGGCCAGGAGGCCTAGCACCAGGAAATCTTATTCAGAAAAGTGTAAAAGATTCTGTGCCTGGAACCAGGCTCAAAGCCTTGACCCTCTTGTCCCTAACATTCCTCAGATACTACAATACTTAACTGAGATGCTGGACAAAGGACTCTCCTTGTCATCCATTAAGATCCACGCTTCTGCCATTTCGGCTCATTACAACACAGATCCTCCTATTTTCTCTCATCCATTGCTAAAGCAGTACCTCAGAGAGGCTAAAAACATAAGACCGCCCCGGAGAGCACCAACTCCTACTTGGGACCTCAATTTTGTCTTGGAAAAACTCACTTTACCTCCTTTTGAGCCAGCCAATTCAGCAGAATTAAAATATATATATCATGGAAAACTGCTCTGCTACTGGTAATAACCTCAGCACGAAGTGTCTCAGAACTACAGGCACTAATGGCAGTGGAGTCTTTCATCATTTTTCACCAGGACAGGGTTTCCTTAAGAACTAACCCTTCATTTATGCCTAAGGTGGTATCCAGTGTGGCTCTTAACCAAACTATTCACTTGCCAACATTTTATCCGAATCCCCAGAATAAAGGGGAGTGAATTCTACATTCCTTGGACATACACAGGCAATTACACTTCTATTTGGACAAAACAAAAGCTTTCAGAAAAACTGAACAATTGTTTGTATCTTATGCTGCAAGATCACAGGGAAAGGCTATTTCAAAGCAGACCATTTCAAAGTGGATAGGACACTGAGTCCAGTTCTGCTACACACAGCATGGAAAACTTGTACCTTCTAACATTAGACTACATTCCACCAGGGCAACTGCAACTTCTACTGCCTATCTTAGAGGAGTACCTACCAAAGACATTTTGGAAGCTGCAACTTGGAGTTCAGTGCACACCTTTACCAAGCATTATCACTTACCTCTTTACTCTAGATCCAGAGCTGGCTTTGCCATGGCAGTGCTGCAGGGCCTCATAGCCACACCAAATCCTCTATAGAACCAGCCACCCTAACTCAGCTTTGGGATTCAACCCAAGTATAATGACTGCAGCAGTGAAACACGAACATAGTACAGTTTTGTACCTACCATAAATGTAGATGTTCGAGTGTCTTCACTGCTGCAGTCCAGGTTACCCGCCCGCCATCCCCTCTTTCTTAACTGGGACTTATCTATACCCTTCAACCCTATACTACCTATGTGGTGTATTTGCTGGTAACTGAAGGTTTTGTCTTTACCTTTATTGTATGTTTTATTAGCAATATGTATTGCCTACCTATTTGGGGGCACCTGACATCTGGGGCAAGAAAAACTGAAGAAAATGGCGTCGGCTGCATCTTATATACCCCTGGCGCACTGACGTCGGGGAAGAAGCGACAACAACCGACGCCAGACCAAGACTTTGGAACTTTGGCCGACTGCGGGACCACCTGACGGCAGGATAACCCAAGTGTAATGACTGCAGCAGTGAAGACACTCAAACATCTACATTTATGGTAGGTACAAAACTGTACTTTTCAGATCATCAAACAAATTTAAATATTAGACAAAGATAACCCAAGTAAATGCAAAATGCAGTTTTTAAGTGATGATTTTATTTATTAAGGAAAAAAAATATCCAAACCTAATTGCCTCCTTGCTAAATCATGAAGTAACTGTGGTTAATCACATTTTTGGGAAAGCTGACTTCAATTTCACTACCTGCACCCAGACCAGATTACTGCCAGACCTGTTGAATCAAGAGCTGACCTAAATAGAATCTGTCAGACAAAGTGATGTAGGACAAAAGATCCCAAAAAGGAATACGTCATGCCGCAATCTGTAGAAATTCCGGAACAGATGAGCAACAAAGTAATTGACATCTATCCGTCTGGAAAAGTTTACAAAGCTATTTCTAAAGCTTTGGGACTCCAGTGAACCATGGTGAGAGCCGTTATCCACAAATGGAGAAAACATGGAAAAGTGGTGAACCTTCCCAGGAGTGGCCAGCCTACAAAAATTACCCCAACAGCGCAGCGACAATTCATCCAAGAGGTCACAAAAGAACCCAGAACAACATCTAAAGATCTGCAGGCCTCACTTGCCTCAGTTAAGGTCAGTGTTCATGACTCAACCATAAGAAAGAGACTAGGCAAAAATGGCTTGCGTGGTAGAGTTCCAAGGCGAAAACCACTGCTGAACAAAAAAAAACATAAAGGCTCGTCTCACTTTTGCCAAAAAACATCTTGATAGTCCCCAAGACTTTTGAGAAAATATTCTCTGGACTGATGAAACAAAAGTTGAACTTTTTGGGAGGTGTGCGTCCCGTTACATCTGGCACAAAGGTAACACAGCATTTCAGAAAAAAATGTCATGCCAGCAGTCAAGCATGGTGGCGGTAGTGTGATGGTCTGGGGCTGCTTTGCTGCTTCTGGACCTGCATGACTTGCTGTAATTGATGGAATCATGAATTCTTCTCTCTACCAAAAAATCCTGAAGGAGAATGTCAGGCCATCAGTTCTTGACCTCAAGCTGAAGCGGACTTGTGTTCTGCAGCAGGACAATGATCCAAAACACACTAGCAAGTCCACCTCTGAATGGCTTAAAAAAAAAACAAAATGAAGGTTTTGGAGTGGCCTAGTCAAAGTCCAAACTTTAATCCAATTGAGATGCTGCGGCATGACCTTAAAAAGGCGGTTCATGCTCGGAAACCCTCAAATATGGCTGGATTAAAACAATTCTGCAAAGAGTGGGCCAAACTTCCTCAACAGCGATATGAAAGACTCTCATCGCCAGTTCTCACAAACGTTTGATTGCAGTTGTTGCTGCTAAGGGTGGCACAGCCAGTTATTAGGTTTAGGGAGAAATTACTTTTTCACATAGGACCATGTAGGTTTGGATAGTTTTTTTTTTCTTAGTAAATAAAATCGTCAGTTAAAAACTTCATTTTGTGTTTACTTGGGTTATCTTTGTCTAATACTTACATTTGTTTGATGATCTGAAACATTTAAGTGCGACAAACATGCAAAAAAATAAGAAATTAGGATGGGGGCAAATACTTTTTCATTGCACTGAATGTTACCAGATGATGCCTTATATACAAATGTTCACTATGGTCGTGTAAAATTTATGATAAAGAATGTTATTCACAATTTGAATGCACTGTTAAGTAGAAATTTAATAGACAAAAATCTTTGAGTAATTTTTAATAATGTATCCCATTGTACCTGTTATACAGGGACTCCCTAATCTACATAAAGACAGCACAAATCCACCTTTATGCCCTATTGTCTCTGGTCGAAATTGGTGCACTGAATCCATTTCCGTCTATCTAGAAAAGTATCTTAGACCTATGCTAGATAAAATGAATCATGTATTGAAGGACACTGAACATTTCTTAAGTGATCTGTTTGCCTTTCTGGAAAATTATAGGAACAGTGAACAGAGTTTGTTGTTGGTAACACTAGACGTTACATCACTTTTTACAGTTGTACCCAACAATCAGGGTGTAGAGAGCATTGAATGCTTTTTAAGAAGATTCAGTAATAACTAGTGAAGATGAGTTGGTTAAGATTAGTGCTCTCTTAAGATGTGTGCTTGAAAATAATAATTTGATGGTAAAGTCTATTGGCAGCATAATGGCGTGGCTCTGGGAACATCCTGTGCCAATAGCTACGACAATGCTGTCATGGCTGTTTGGGAATCGAAACATGTCTTACAAGGACCTTTTTGTCAGCATGTGCTCCTTTATAGGAGGTTTATGGATGACTTGTTTGTCCTATGGGGGGACGGGGTACTGAAGAACAGTTTAAAGATTTTTGAGAGTTTCAAATCTACCACTTTTTTGAGTTTCACTTCTACATACTCTAAATCAAATATTAATTTGTTAGATGTTTGTGTAGAAGCAGTATATATACTAAGCTCTGCAGGAAACCCTGTCATATCAACCACTTGCTTTCTCATGACAGCATGCACCCCTCTTATATTTTTGGGAATGTGATCCGTAATCAGGTGTTCAGAGCCTCAAGACTTCATGTACGTGAAGAAGATTTTCAGCAGCAGGTCACGGATGTTCATCGTGTTTCACTGTTGCAGTCATTACACTTGGGTTATCCTGCTGGCAGGCGACCCGCAGTCGGCCCGAGTTCCAAAGTTTTGGTCCGGCGTCGGTTGCTGTCACCTCTTCCCTGACGTCAGTGCGCCAGGGGTATAAAAGTTGCAACCTACGCCATTTTCTTCAGTCTTTCTTGCCGCGCGGTGCCCGAAGCAAAAGCATTTCGCAAGTGCTGGTCGGCCGACTCTTGAGATTTTCAAATTTGAGTTTCAGAACCGAAGTCTTCAGTAAAGCTAAGTGCCCCGTTGGGGAAACTTTTTCTTGCTCCAGACCGATGTCAGTAAAAGTTAATAATTGTATTTCTTGTGGGAAGCAAATACCTCATAAGGACTTTCACTCTTACTGTATTCCTTGCCTAGGCCCTGATCATGACGTTACCAGTTGTCGGTTTTGCGCCAGATTCAATAAACGCACTATTAAACGTCGGTATGATTTTGCTTTACATTACTTTGGCCGAAGGTTTAATTACATAATGCTGTCTGAACAACCGACGACCGGAATTTATAAAAAACGCAAAGACAAAGAAAAGGACAGGCATCCGAGGTCCAAAACCGACGACAAAGCCTCTTCAAGGCCAGTCGCCGGTTCTCAGTGAGGCGCTTTCGCAGCCCCTGACACCCGCTACCTCAGAGCCACAGGCCGTAACCGACAGCCACATGGAGACTCCTAGGCCTGTGGAAACTCAAGGTATTGGGCCTACGGAAACTATTCCCTCAGATGGGTCTGGAGCCGCTGAGCAGGCATCGGCTTCTGAGGGTGTTTTCAGACCTTCACAGCTTACAATTAAGCCCACTTCAGCAACCAAGGCAAAGTCAAAAACACCATTAAAGACAAGGAAACAAGTACAGCATTCTCCTGAACAGTCAACCATGCCAAAGAGATAGATGCTAAAAATAGCCGAAGACCTAATTACTTTAATCAGGGGTTCCCATCCCCCTCCTGACAAAAGACCTAGGCAAGACACTGACTATGATTCCTCTGACCAGGTTTCCATTTCCTCTGATTCCTCTTCTGTTCAGGGATACTCTCTCCCTCCCTATGAGGACTCTGATGCAGAAGAGTCTATACCTTCAGCCTCTCCGCATGAGGATTATTCTTTTGGGGAAACCCTGCACGCTATGAGGGAGCATTTCCATTGGGAGAGCCAGGATTATTCAGAATCCAAGAAAAGGCTCAGGGACTTCCTTTTATTGCCTCAGCACAGGCCCCTGGCTATTCCCCCTGTGCTTGATATTGTTGATGATGTTTTTTTCTGAATCCAGTCTGTCTCCTGATTCTTTACCCCCCTGCACCAGTCAAGCCAGACAGGTACTACAAGGTCCCTGACTCTCATAAATTCCTTTACAAAAACCCCGCTGCAGACCCAGAAACAATTTCTCAGGGTCCTAAAGGGGTTAAGGCTTCCACTGCTAAAAATCCTGTCCCCTCCGGTAGGGATTCCAGAGCTCTGGAAAGATGGGGGGAAAAAAATTACACTTCTGCTACTTTAGCTGTAAGGGCTTTAAATTGCCAGTTTCACATGCTTAAATATCAACAGTGTCTCATGTCATTGTTAAAACAGAAAATGGTTTCAAATTTAGAAAGTCCTGACAGTAAAGAAATGCAGGATTTATTGCATGCAATTGAACAAGTGGGAAAGCATACTCTGCAATGTGGTTTTGATTCATTAGAGGCTTCTTGTAGAGCCACAGTTACAGGCTCTGTTATTCGAAGGCATGGTTGGTTGGAAGAACAAAGTTTACCTGACCATGTTAAAGTAAAATTACTGGATGCTCCACTACAGCATGATACTTTGTTTGGTGTTAAGGCAGAGGAAGTGTTAAAGAAAATGGAGGATAAAGCAAAATCAATGCAGACAGTGAAGGATTTCTTACAAGTTCAACCACCTAGATTTAGCAGAAACTGGCCTTCAAAAAATTGGTCCTTTCCAGTGTCAGACAGGCCACAAAGAGGCAGATACAGACGCCCAAGAGGCAGATCTCAACCCCAAGGCACCTACAGACCTAAACAGTGGGGTGCTTCAGCCCCCAAAGGAGGGGAAGACAAATCACAACCTTATAGGAAACAGTCCCAATAACTTCCCTCTACAAATGCCAAGCACTTATCTTTTGGCAGCTCCCCTAGGGGGAAAGCTAGCCCTTTTCACAAAAAATTGGCACATAATCACCCAAGACCAATGGGTGCTGAACATTGTTTCTCAGGGTTACAGGTTCCACTTCCACACTCTTCCAAAATCAAAAGGTATGCCAGACCTGCCACAAAACCAATGGGCAGAGGCCCAAAAACAAATTGCTGCTCTTATGGACATGGAAGCTATTCAAAGAGTTACACAGCAAGAACAGGGACAAGGTTTTTACTCAAGACTTTTCTTAGTACTCAGAAAGGACAAAGCCTGGAGACCAATACTGGACCTGTCAATCCTAAATACTTTCCTGGATGTTCCAAAATTCAAAATGTTAACACTACAGCAACTTCTGCCCATGCTGGGCAAGAAGGCTTGGCTAATTACTTTGGACCTCAAGGAGGCATAAATGCATGTCCCAATCAGACAAACTTGCAGAAGATACCTCAGATTCGTAGCAGGCTCAATGCATTACCAATTCTCTGCACTGCCCTTTGGCTTATCTACTGTGCCCAGGGTCTTCACAAAATGCCTGGCACCAGTAATTGCATTTTGCAGACAAAAAGGAATTCAAATATATCCCTACTTGGACGACTGCCTTATTCAAGCAGAGAGCAAGGACATTCTTCTACAGCATCTGGCGTTTATAAAAAGATTACTAATTTGCCTAGGGTACACAGTAAACGAAAAGAAATCAAAACTAGTGCCCTCTCAAGAGATAATATTCCTGGGTGCAAGCTTAAATACAACTAGCCAGATGGCTTATCTCACGCCAGACAAACAAAGGCAACTGACTCATTACTTTCAAATGATGGCAACAAAAACCCAGCTCCCTGCAAGAAAAATTCTGCAGGCCCTGGGCTTCATGGCATCCTGCATTCTACTAATTCCATATGCAAAACTGCATATTAGGAAACTACAATGGTATCTGAAAAGTGTTTGGACTTGGCATTGTCACAGCCTGGAGACAATCATAACTTTAATTCCCTGCCTACAACAGGAGTTTCGATGGTGGTCCCAGGCCTGTCACCACAACATGGGACAGCCTTTCCCCTTTCCCACAGCCAGGCAGACAATAACGACGGATGCAATGCTATAATGAACAATGATAAAAAGTATAAAATATAAAAATAATATACTAACAAATGTAAATATAAAAATGTTTAAAAAATCTCCAAGTAAAGAATTATGTTAAGCTTTATATAACTAACAATGTTAAAATAGTTAAAAATAGTTAAAAATAAAATTTTGACTTGTAATTTCGATCTCAAAGAACTGCACATGTATTTGCTGATAACAGCAGCAAGGTCTCAAATCTAAAAATGCAAGTGAGAATTCACCTTAACAGATTTTTCAAGCGTATGACACACATAATCGAATTACACTCATTCAGGCCAGGAAACTGGCAGGCATTCATTCTCAATTGCCAACAAACCATTTTCAAGGCTTGTGTTAATAACGACGGATGCATCGGATTATGCCTGGGGGGGCACATATGGCAGGAAAATGTATTCAGGGCACGTGGCCCAAGGAACAAATGCATCTTCACATCAACCAAAAAGAGATGCTAGCTGTTCAGAATGCCCTGACAGCTTTCAAGGACCTACTGCATCCAGGACAACTATTAATAAAGACGGACAACACCACAGTTATGTGGTACATAAACAAGCAAGGGGGCACACATTCCTATCCCCTATGCAGGCAAGCCATGACTTTGTGGAACACAGCACTGACCTATCAAGTACATCTGCAGGCATAATTCCTGCCAGGAACAAAAAATACACTGGCAGACGAACTAAGCAGAAATCTCATGGATCCTCACGTATGGAAACTAAATCCACAGGTGTTCAGCATGATAATGAGGAAATGGGGACGCCCAGACATATATCTTTTTGCCTCCCCTCACAATTACCAAATACAGAAATTCTGCACAAGAACTTATCACTCTCAAGCATGGAAAGTGGATGCTCTATCATTCAGCTGGAAAGGCCTGACAGTCTATGCCTTCCCACCGATGCCTCTTATTACCAAGGTGCTACTAAAAGTCAGACAAGAAAGGCCAAAAATTATCCTGATTGCCCCAGACTGGCCATTCCAGCACTGGTACCCAATCCTAAAGAACTTGTCTCAAGGCCCAGCTTGGCTTCTACCTCAAATTCCTCACCTTCTGACACAGCAAAACAATCAAATTCTGCACAGTCAACTTAAAACCTTAAATCTGGCAGCATGGCAGATAATGTAGCCACTCAGTCTGCACCTCCCTCTAAAGCTGTTATGGATGTCATTTTAGAAGCCAGGAGACCCAGCACTAGGAAATCTTATGCAGAAAAATGGAAGAGATTCTGTGCTTGGAACCAGGAACAAGGCCTCGAACCACTTGTCCCTAATATACCTCAGATTTTACAATACCTAACTGAGATGCTGGATAAAGACCTATCTTTCTCATCAATTAAAATCCATGCCTCTACCATTTCAGCTCATTACAATACGGACCCTCCTATTTTTTCACATCCTCTACTACGACAGTACCTCAGAGGGGCAAAAAATGTAAGACCCCCAAGGATAGCACCAGTACCAACTTGGGATCTCAACTTTGTTTTAGAGAAACTCACACTCCCTCCTTTTGAACCAGCCAGCACAGCTGATCTAAAATTCTTATCATGGAAAACTGCTCTGCTCCTAGCAATTACTTCAGCAAAAAGAGTTTCAGAGTTACAGGTATTAATGGATGTGGAACCTTTCATTATTTTCCACCAGGACAGGGTTTCTCTTAGGACAAACCCAACATTCATGCCAAAAGTGGTCTCCAATGTGGCCTTGAACCAAACCATTCATTTACCTACTTTCTACCCAAATCCCTAGAATAAAGGGGAGAGACTTCTGCACGCTTTGGATATACACAGACAGCTACGATTCTACTTGGACAAAACAAAAGCCTACAGAAAAACTGAACACCTGTTTGTAGCCTATGCTGCAGGATCACAAGGAAAGCCTATTACAAAGCAGACAATTTTAAAATGGATAGGACATTGCATCCGCTTCTGTTATGCACAGCATGGCAAATCAGTGCCTAAGGGCATTAGGCCTCATTCTACCAGAGCAGCAGCCACTTAAGCAGCTTTTCTCAGAGGAGTACCAGCCAAAGACATTTTAGAAGCTGCAACCTGGAGCTCAGTGCACACTTTCACCAAGCACTACCACTTACCTCTCTACTCTAAATCCAGACCAGGCTTTGCCACTGCAGTGCTGCAGGGCCTGGTAGCCTCTCCCAATCCAATTTAGACCCAGCCACCCAACCTCAGCTTTGGGATTCTACCCAAGTGTAATGACTGCAACAATGAAACACGATGAACATAGTACCATTGTGTACCTACCATAAATGTAGATGTTCGAGTGTATTAACTGTTGCAGTCCAGGTTACCCACCCACCATCCCCCTTTTCTTTGCTGGGACTTTTCTGTACTTCTCAACTCTATACAACCTATGTGGTGTATTTGCTTGTAGATGAAGGAAATGTTTATAGTAATATGTGCATGGTTTTTGGCATATTTTTATCTTTTTAGCCTTCCTATCTGGGAGCACCTGACATCTGGGGCAAGAAAAACTGAAGAAAATGGCGTCGGTTGCAACTTTTATACCCCTGGCACACTTACATCAGGGAAGAGGCGACAGCAACCGACGCCAGACCAAGACTTTGGAACTCGGGCCGACTGCGGGTCGCCTGCCAGCAGGATAACCCAAGTGTAATGACTGCAACAGTGAATACACTCAAACATCTACATTTATGGTAGGTACACAACTGTACTTTTTGAGTCGAGAATTGATAGAGGATATAATGAGCCAGATGTTCTAACTAATGTCAATGAGGTGACAGATTTGAGGGGAACGGTAGCCAAGCCTTATTTTTCCAAACACAATTATAGAGGTAAACAGGTCCCTAGACAGTCACCGAGAATGAAACTTAAGGTCCCTTTATACTATTCAGACAATGTTTCTTCCTGCATGGATATAGTAAAGAGACATTGGGGTGTTCTTATTACTGATAGGGATATTTTTGAGTGGATAGATACTGAGCCCAAGTTTCTGTTTAGGAACACGAACTCCCTTAAAAGGCAGTTATGCTATCCTAAGAACACTTTTCAGTCTAATAGAGCAGTTGGAACATATCCATGTGGTAAATGCAACTATTGTGAATACATTGACAACACTGCTAGCTTTGAACATCCAGACCAGAACAGAGTGTTTCACTTTCAGGTGCAAGCCACATGTGACTGCCAACATATAGTTTATTTAGCTCATTGCCTTAAATGTAAAAAATTCCATGCAGGCAAAACAGACAGACCCTTCAAAGAAAGGATTCGAGAACATATTTACCATATCAGTAGGAAAAATAGTTAGTGCTTTGGCTAAGCACATTATTGGTACTAACTCTGAACACACCTTTAAGTTTATGGCCATAGGCAACATTTTTGACAACATTAGAGGGGGAGACATATGTAATATGACAGAGCAGTTAGAGGCCAGATGGATGATCAGACTTAGGGGAGATTCAGGGCATGTTTTAAATGAATATGTGCCAATTAAACCCAAGCTTAAATCCAGACCCTTGTTTAGATAGTTTTTTCCTCTTTCTAAATGCATCACTAATAAGCGCTTACTTATATATGTAATTTTTTATGTTTAGTTTTATATATACACTTTTACAAATATACAAATGTTATATTTAAATTTGCATTTAAAAGACTGTGTATTACATATGTGTAAGTGTTTATATATTTTCCATAATTGCCTTCTTTTGATAGCAGTGCATGCTTGCAAGCATTTTTTTCATTCAGTAGGGTAGTAAGCTCAAGTTACACCCTATTATGTTAATTGTTTGTATCTAATTTGTATCATGTGACTACTAGTGCCTGCTAGAGGTTGTATAAAAAGAAGCACATTTCAGTTGTATTTATTACCATCTGATGAAGCAGATTTTTCCTGCGAAAGCACTTATGTTTTAACATTAAATCTTCAATTGAAACTGGAAACTCCACAAAGGGGGAGCCACCATGGACCCTGGGAACTACCGCCCCATTAGCTTGACGAGCCTGGTCTGCAAGGCTATGTATGGAACGTATCATCATGGAACTTATAAACAATGACATCGGTAATCTCCAAACTCTGGACCCCACCCAGTTTGGGTTTGTAAAAGGTAGATCATGTTTCCTAAACCTGATAGACTTCTTTGAAGCGGTCATTAAAGCAGTAGATGAGGGTAAGGTGGTTCACACAGCCTATTTAGATCTTGCCAAGGCTTTTGACACCATCCCCCACTCTGGAATTATAGATAAACTCATTAAACTAGGTATAAACCCCTATGTCACAAGATGGGTTGCCAACTGGCTCACTGACAGAACCCACACTGTGAAAGTAGCAGACTCCAAATCCGACTTCAGACCAGTGATAAGTGGAGTACCACAGGGTTCAGTCCTGGGTCCTCTCCTGTTTGGTATCTACTTCTCAGAAGTACAGGCTAACACAGAAGGTCTTTGGCTAATGAAGTTCACAGATAACTGCAAACTTGGAGCCATAATTGAAACTCCTAACGATGTGGACATCCTACAAAAGGGCTTCACTGAGACAGATGCCTTGTGTCAAAGCCATGGCCTCGAGCTCAGTGCCAAAAAGTGCATTGTCATCCCTTTTGGTAAAAACTCTGTACCCATGAACTACCACATAGGCGGTAGTCTACTTAACACCGAAAGTGTGATGAGACCTAGGTGGACAGTAGTCTCTCCTTTGATCACATCGCCACAGTAGTCAGGAAATCCTTCTACGTGGCACACCTCATCACAAAAGGTTTCTCATCCAGGAAAAAAGAGGTTATTGTTCCCCCCTACTCGACACTCATTAGACCCATTATAGAGTACAAAGCCCGTTTGGTATGTACCTCACAAGACATCTACAACAACTAGAAAGGCCGCAGAAATACCTCACAAAGAGGATTACCAGCCTCAAACAGATGCCCTACACAGACAGTCTAAAAAAACTCCAGCTTTACTGTGTCGCATATCGCCTACTCAGAGGCGATCTCTGCCTAACATACAAAGCTATGTCAAACCCAGAGCTGTTGGACATGCTCCACTTAAAGAAATCCCAATCCCTCTGAGCTACACACTCTAGGAACCTAAACCTTGTCACCACAGTAAACAGAACATGCTGCAGAGATAGATGCCTGTCCCAGAGACTTCCCATACTCGGCAACAAACTACCTATCTATATCAAACAAAGCTGTTCATTAGCACTCTTCAAGAAGAATCTTGATGATTGGATGGGAGATAGGAAATTCACCTCTGGGATCACTTCTGTGGCTCTGCTCGACAGGGGAACAGGAGAATAATTTTCTTGGGTGGCGAAAGCCAGGGTACCTTTTTGGGTAGGCTTATATAGGCCCTAGTACCTACCTATGAAACCTTGGTCATATCTGCGTTCTTCTGTGGCCTTATCATTACCAGTTTTTTTTAGGATGGCAGAAAAAATTTGGGGTTTAAAATGTGCAAAGATTGTGGACATAAGATCCCGCTGTCAGATGCTCATGATTCTTGTGTTTATTGTTTAGGCCTGGCACATTTAAAGGTGTCGTGCGATATTTGTAAAGCTTTCAATCCGCGGGTCTTAACTGATAGGAAAAATAAGCTGACTTTGAAAGTTCTTCTGCCTATGACCTTTACTGAATCTTTATCTGGAGCTCAAACCTCCAAACCAGACAAAAAGGAGTCCAGAAAGTGTTTGTCAAACCCTTCCAGATCTGCCAGTCCATCTTCTGATCCAACCAAGGAGCCAGCCTGCAAAATTTAGAAACGGTCAGACATGATGACTAAATCCTTGGATCCATTTGTCTTGGATACCCAGTCTATTTCATCGGATCAGATACTTTCAGAGCTGAAAAAGCTCGCTCGGACCTGGTATGTGTCGTCTCTAGACCCTGTTCCCTCCCGGCTGCTATCGTCCTTTTTAGATTGATGCCACCATTCTAGGTCCCCTTCAGTGGTCTCTTCTTCTCGTTCTTCCTGGAGCCTGATGGAAGCAGATGTGAATAGAATGATGAGGAAGTTTCTGTCAGCACAGATGATTGTGGGAGTTCTCCCTGCTGCTACCCCTTTGGGTCTGGAGATCTTTTCCAGTACTGCTCCACCCATATTGGCACCTTCTCTGATCTGACCTTTGGCTTTGAAGCCCTTGGATCTAAGTTTTCTGGGACTGTCTGTATTGGATCCAAAGATTGTTGTGTCTTATGCTCCAATACCTTCTCATAGTCGACTGGCTCAGAGTGTGTCACAGCCAGATGACTCTCGGAGCTGCAGCATTGTTGTCTGGTCCAAGGTGTTAATCAACTCTGAAGTTGTCTGAGCCAATTTTGCCCCTCAGATCCTCGGCATTGGACATCTGAACTATGATCTTTGCCTTGGGTGGGCTGCCTTCGGGTCAGAGGGAGCTGACAGTCTGGAAGCATGTCTTCTCGGCTCCATCGGCTTACTTCTCTACCTTTGAGGTGGTGAAGAGAGTGTTCTCTGCTTCTAGAAGATGGATTATTCCACCCCCTTGGATCTTCCTTCTGAATCCCATATGTCTTTGTGACTTGTGCCTCTACACTGTACTCCACAGGTACAGCCTGCCCAAAGTCTCCAGTCTGCCCAGCAGGGTGTACTTATATCTTCTGATACTTCTCTGGAATATTCCACTGAAGAAGTCCTTAGGAAGAGAAAGTGCAAGAAGAGATACTTAGACTGTCCTCAAGAGTCAGTCACAGAAGATACCAATTTTGATGAGGGGAACCATCCCCAAGATCACCTGATGTTGTCTCCTTAGACATCATGGAGATCCACAAACAAAGGGTTAGTTGGTCTACTAATAACTATCCGCAAGAGTAATCTGTATTCCTGGAAGTGTTTGGGTCTGTCCCATTTAGCTCCTGGGTGACTCCACCTGCCAATGACCTCATGGATTTGATCTCTAGGCAGGAGTGGAAGGATCCCAGTGCTGTTAAAGCCAGTCTCCAAGAGACCAGACAGGATCCTGGCACCACTGAAATGAGGAGAATTTTGGAGCAAATGAGTATGAGTAGCTGCCATGTAAGTAGCAGTGGCCTCCAAAAAAGGAACTCATAGAACAAAGTTCATCTTTCTGTCCCCCCTAACAGGAAGTCCAAGGCTTTGGATGGATTTGGGAAGCGTGCATATGCCTCAGTGACCTTTGCACTCAGGTCACTGAATTATTTTGCACACTTCAACACACTTCAGAGGGACTTGATTAAAGACCTTCCTAAATCCCTTGCTGGGACCATTACTTCTGAGGCACAGAGCTCAATTGCCTCACAGTCGACTACCCTACAGTCTATCTCAAATTCTTCCATGAGGCTCATTTGTACCTCAAGGGTGGTGGGTTCTGGCATTTCCATTAGGAGACCTGCTTCGATGCACCTGTGTGATTTTGTGGAGCCCTTCAAGTCCTCCTCCATCACTGCTCCCTTTGACGGAACTTCTTTGTTTGGCCCTAAAGTTAGAGACACACACCAAGTGTGAGCAAGATAAGACCCTGTCTGCAGTGGGTGCACATTTTTTGATTCTTCAAGGAATCTTTTCTAGGAATCAACAAGGTGGTTGAAAAATGTGGTTCAGAAAGTCCTAGAGTCCTTTCCATGATCCATGTGGAGATAGTTCCCTCAGTGGTAGAGGGGGGGAGCTCTTAACAGAAGCCAGCTGGGCAGCAGAGGAGGCCCACAGAACTAGGGGTACAGAGATGATTTATCTGACCCTAACCAGGGCTTCTGAAAGGAGGCCCAGTTGTCTTCCTGTAGAAATAGTCTGGAATCATCTATCCCTTCACCAAAGAATCTGGCTAGACATTACAAAAGATACATGGGTGAAGAGGATCATTCCCAGAGGTTATATAATACCTCACCCCCCCTCTTCTACAGTAAACAAAATTTCTGATGCTCCACCCAGTCAGAGGAAAGCAGCAGCTCTAGAAATAAAAAAATGCTGCTAGAAAAGTTAGTCATCCAAGAGGTCCCCCGAGAGCAAAAAGAGTCTAGAACTTACTCAAGATTCTTTTTATTGCCAAAGAAAACGGGGGACATTAGACCACTTTTGGATCTCAGCAGTCAGACAAATAAGTTCAGTATACAACTTCAGGATGGTCACAGTTCAGTCCATATTGCCTTCCCTGCACCAGGATGACTGGATGTGCTCAGTAGATCTTCAGGATGCGTACTATCACATAAAAATGAAAAGACAATCCAGAAGATACCTACGCTTCCGGCTGGGAGACAGTCATTACCAATTAGAGTTCTGCCCTTTGGCCTCACCACAGCCCCCAGGGTGTTCATTAAATGCATAGCAGTAGTAGCAGCTCACTTGAGACTTCAGGGATTTCAGGTGTTTCTGTTCTTGCACGACTGGCTCATGACCACTTGAGCGGGAATCTTCTGATAAAAGCACGAGAGTATGTACTCCAGCTTTGCTCTGATTCCATCTAGGGATACCATCAATCACAACAAATCTTGGCTAGAACCATCTCGGATATTGGAGTTCATAAGGGCCTTTTTCAATACAGTATTAGTGACAGCTGTTTCACTGTTGCAGTCATTACATTTGGGTAATCTGCTGGCAGGTTGCCCTCAGTCGGCCTGATTAACAAAGTCTTGGGTCCCGCATCTGTTGCTGTCCCTTCTTCCATGACATCAGGTCGTCTGAGGTGTAAAACATGCAGCCGACACCATTACATCAGTCTTTCTTGCCGCGCAGTGCCCAAAGCAGAAGCAGTTCGCAAGTGCCAGTCAACCCGACTCCTGAAATATTCGTTTTCGAGTTTCAGAACCAAAGTCTTCAACTTAAAGCTAAGTACCCCATTGGGGAAACTTTTTCTTGCTCCTTACCGATGTCAGTAAAAGTTAATAATTGTATTACTTGTGGGAAGCAAATACCTCATAAGGATTTTCATTTGTACTGTATTCCCTGCCTAGGCCCTGACCACGACATACCTTGCTGTCGGTTTTGTGCTTTATTTAATCACGCTATCCATCGTCAGTACATTTTTGCTTCAAAATATTTCAGTTCTCAGTTTAATTATCCAGAAATGACGTTGGTTGGCCATCCGACTACCGGAATTCCTAAAAAATGCAAAGAAAAAGACAGAGACAGGCCATTGAGGTCCAAAACTGTCAACGACGCTTCTCCTAAGCTAGCCACCAGTTTGCTGGTACTCTGAGGTGCTTTCCTGATACCTGCTACTTCTGATTCACAGGCCTCTACTGAGACCCATTCGGAGTCCAGTATGCTGCGAGATGCTTCACATATGGAACCCACGGATGTCTCTACCTTGGATGGGTCCTGAGCCGCTGAGCAGGCACCAGCTTCTGAGGGTGTATTCAGGCCTACAGAATTGCATATTAAACCGACTCCAACTTCAGTGCTAAGGCCTAAATCTTGATCTATGTCTAAAAAAACGATGCCCAGGCCACATGTTCAGGCCCCTATGCCTAAAAAACAAATGATCAAAATGGCTGAAGATTTAATTACTTTAATCAGGGGTAGTCAATGATCTAGATTTGTCCATACCTACTTATGAGGACTCTGATGCAGAGGATTCCATTCCCTCTGCTTCTCCGCCTGAGGATTTCTCTTTTGGGGAAACTTTACATACCTTAAGGGAGCATTTCCACTGGGAAAGTCAGGATTTCTCTGAATCCAAAAAGAGGCTTAGGGATTTCCTCCTCCTTCTTCAGCATAAGCCTTTGGCTATGCCTCCTGTACTAGATATTGTTGATGTGTTTTCGAAATCCAGTATGGCCCCTGATTCCTTGCCTTCAGCCCCTAGCAAACCAGACAGGTACTACAGGGTTCCTGAGTCCCACAAATTCCTTTTCAAAAATCCTGTTGCGGATCCTGAAACCATTTCCCAGGGGCCCAAGGGCATTAAGGCTTCTTCTGTTAAAAATCCTTCCCCTTCTGATAAGAGACTCCAGGGTGCTGGATAGATGGGGTAAAAAGGTTTATACTTCTGCAACCTTAGCAATCGGGGCTTTAAACTGTCAATTCCATATGCTGAAATATCAACAGCATATCATGGGATTGCTTAAACAGAAAATTATGTTGAGACTGTATGGAGAATAAAGATTTGCAGGATTTATTGCATTCAGCTGAACAGGTTGGCAAACGTACTTTTCAATGTGGTTTTGATTCTTTAGAGGCCTCTTGTAGGGCTGCTGTTACTGGATCTGTGCTTAGACGGCATGCTTGGCTTAAGGAGCAATCTCTGCCTGATCATGTTAAAGCAAAACATTTGGATGCTCCTTTACAGCAGGATTGCTTATTTGGCAAGAAGGCTGAAGAAGTTCTAAAAAAGATGGAAGATAAAGCTAAATCTATGCAAACTGTGAAAGATTTCTTATAAGTGCAACCACCTAGCTTTAGTAGGCGTTGGACTACTAAGAACTGGTCCTTTCCAGCTCCTTCCAGAGCCACTACGGCCAAACCCAGACATTCCAAAAACCACCAGATTTCAGTCCCAAGGGACATTCAGAACTAAGCAATGGTGGGATGCTTCCACTTCCAAATCTGGAAACAACAAGGCACCACCCTATGGTAAACAGTCTCAATTACTTCCCTTTGAAATTACCAAGCACTTAACTCCTAACCGCCCCTTTGGGGGGAAAACTGGCTCTTCATTCAAGAAACTGGCAACTTATAGCCCAGGACAAATGGGTTTTAAATATAGTGTCCCAGGGATACAGATTTCATTTCCATGTGCTGCCAACTCCAAACAGGTGGCCAGACCTGCCCCCAAATCAGTGGGCAGAGGCTCAGAAACAAGTACGTTCCCTCCTAAACATGGGGGCTATTCAACTAGTACCAGAAGAGGAAAAGGAACAAGGTTTCTATTCCAGACTTTTCCTGGTACCCAGAAAAGACAAATCATGGCATCCAGTTTTGGACCGGTCTACTCTAAACACCTTTCTGGACATTCCAAAATTCAAGATGCTGACTCTTCACCAGTTACTTCCTATGCTAGGCAAGGATGCCTGGTTGGCAACTCTCGACTTAAAAGAGGCTTACCTGCATATCCCAATCAGGGAATCTTGCAGAAGATTCCTACGCTTCAAAGAAGGCTGCATGCATTATCAGTTCTCTGCACTGCCCTTTGGCTTGTCTACTGCACCCAGGGTATTCACAAAGTGCCTGGCTCCAGTAATTGCATTTTGCAGGCAAAGAAATATTCAAATATATCCATACCTGGGCACATTCCTACCCCCTCTGCAGACTAGCCATGGTGTTGTGGAACATGGCCTTGAGCTACCAAGTACAACTACAAGCTCAATTCCTGCCAGGAAAGTAGAATGTTCTGGCAGATGAACTAAGCTGAAATCTCATGGACTCTCATGAATGGAAACTGGAACCAATGATTTTCAACATGTTGACACGCAAATGGGGGAGCCCAGACATAGATCTTTTTGCCTCACCCCAGAACTACTACCAGTTGGACAAGTTTTGCACAAGAGCTCATCACAAAAAAGCCTGGAAAGTGGATGCTGTGTCCTTCAGCTGGAAAAACCTATCAGTCTATGCCTTTCCCCCTCTGCCTTTGCTCTCCAAAGTTCTACTAAAAGTCAAACAGGACAAACCAAAAATGATTTTGATTGCTCCAGACTGGCCTCGCCAATACTGGTACCCACTCCTGCACAGTGTGTCACACATTTCTCCATGGCACCTGCCTCAGACACCTTCCTTACTGTCTCAGCATGAGAACCAAATTCTGGACCCTCAGCTCCAAACATTGAATCTTGCAGCCTGGCTAATCACTTAAATTCACCCTCAGCATCCCTCAGCAAACCTGTGATAGATGTCATTTTGGAGGCGAGAAGACCTAGTACTAGACAATCATGCTGACAAGTGGAAAAGATTCTGTGCCTGGACTCAATCTTAAAGGATGAGCACAGCAGTGCCCGATTTACCTCAGATTTTGCAATACTTAACTGAGATGCTTCACAAGGGCCTGTCTTTTTCTTCCATAAAAATCCTTGCCTCAGCCATTTCAGCTCATTACAACACAGACCCCCCCCCCATCCTCTTGTAAAGCAGTATCTCAGAGGGGCCAAAGACTTGAGACCACCCAGGAGAGCTCCAACCCCTGCCTGGGACCTTAACTTTGTATTGGAGAAACTCACTCTACCTCTTTTCGAGCCAGCTGCAACTGCAGACTTAAAATTTCTTTACTGGAAAACAGCATTCCTTTTAGCAATCACTTCAGCTAGAAGGATATCTGAGTTACAGGCCCTTATGGCAGTGGAACCTTTCATCATCTTTCATGCGGACAGGGTGCCACTCAGGACCGAGCCATCATTCATGCCCAAGGTGGTATCCAGTGTGGCTCTTAATCAGTCCATTCATTTGCCAACTTTCTTTCCCAATCCACAGATCAAGGGAGAGCGGATTCTGCATTCATTGGATGTACGCAGACAACTTAGATTCTACTTGGACAGGACTAAATCTTGAAGAAAATCTGAACAATTGCTGGTAGCATTTGCTGCAGGGGCAGAGGGGAAGGCTATTTCAAAGCAAACCATTTCTAAATGGATAAGCCATTGTATTCATTTCTGTTATAAGCACCATGGAAAACCTATTCCCCAGGGGATCAGATCTCATTCAACCAGGGCTGCATCTACTTCAGCAGCCTTTCTCAGAGGTGTTCCTACCAGGGATATTCTAGAAGCTGCTACCTGGAGTTCAGTTCATACTTTCACCAAGCATTATCACTTACCAATTTTCTCTAAATCCAGAGCTTGCTTTGCCACTGCTGTTTTGCAGGGCCTTATAGCTGGTCCTAATGCTGTATAAATCCATTCTCCCAACCTTAGCTTTGGGAATCTACCCAAATGTAATGACTGCAACAGTGAAACACGATGAACATAGTACAGTTGTGTACACTTACCATAAATGTAGATGTTTGATGTGTATTCACTGTTACAGTCCTGGTTACCCTCCCTCCAGCCCCGTTTTTCTTTTACTATACCTCTTCTTTCTTTTACTATGCTTAAAAGCCTTTTTGGTGTATTTGCTTTTGTTTGGAGGTATATTTTTGTGTTTCTAATTTTATATATATATATATATATATATTTTTTTTTTTTTTGCACTCCCCATTTGGGGCGGAACGTGACATCTGGGGCAAGAAAAACTGATGTAATGGTGTCAGCTGCATGTTTTATACCTCTGACGTCATGGAAGAAGGGACAGCAACCGACGCAGGACCCAAGACTTTGTTAATCAGGCCGACTGAGGACAACCTGCCAGCAGATTACCCAAATGTAATGACTGCAACAGTGAATACACTCGAACATCTACATTTATGGTAAGTGTACACAACTGTACTTTTCCTTACCAGGGGTACAGACTGTTCAGTTTCAAGTCAAACAGATAATTCAAAAATTTTCTCTATCAGCTCAATTGATTCTACAAGCTTTGGGGTCAATGTCCACTGTGATAGTTCTGGTTCCATTAGCAAGCTACCATATGAGAATTCTTCAGTAGACCCTAGCAATGCAGTGGTCCATTGTGCACCAACCTATGTCTACCCAGATCTGTATAACGCAATCATGCAAAAAGTACCTCTTGTGGTGGATTTGCTCAGATCAGATATTACAAGTCCATGCCTTCATTCTTCCTCAGCTGAAAGCCATAGTGACCACAGACTCTTCCCAAATTTGGGGGGGTCTTCTTGGGACAGCATAAGGCACCTGGTCCCCTGAAGAGGCCAACACACATATCAATGTTCTGGAAATGAGACCAGTACTCTTAGCATTGCAGGCTTTTCAAGACTCTCTCCCTTCTGAGACTATTGTTACTCAGAATGACAATATGTTGCTGTGTGGCAATGGGCAATCTCATCTATTTGATTTCTGATAGCAATGCAGATTCTGGGGAAATCCAGCATAAAGCAGACAAGTTGAGCAGGTCCATTTTATTGCCTCATGAGTGGTTTCTCAACATGAAACTTGCAGAAACGATATTCTGCCAGTGGGGCCAACCTTGTTGTGACCTTTGTGCATCCCTCCCTTAACAACAAGTGCAGGAGGTTCATTGCTCTGTTCCCCCTATCAGGGGAATCACAGAGAGATGCTCTCTTCCATGATTGACCCCCCAGTCTCCTTTATACTTACCCCCTGACTCCTTTGATTTTCAGGTTTCTCCAGAAAGCATCTCGACTGAAGAGTACAGTCATACTCATTGCACCTTATTGCTCCTCTTCTTATCTGGTTCTCCTTTCTTTGGCCTCATCTGGTTTTCCCACCATGGATTCTGGATCCACTTCCAGACCTTCTGTCTCATCTGGCTGGCATGATTCGCCCTGACATTCCAGGCCTAAAGTTGACCCGCATGATTTCTTCACTTCCATTAATAGTCAGACAACCAAGGCTCTCCTTCTCTGTATGTTGCATTCTTTTGTCTTCTTGTAAAGCTTCCACTAGGAAAATTTACAGAAGTAAATGGAAAAGATTTGCCTTTTGGGCAAAACAAAGAGGCATTGATAGTTTTTCAGCACCAGTACCTAAAATTCTTGAGTTTTTGGCTAGAATTTTCAGTAAAGGTGCTAGTTCCTCGACTGTTAAAGTTTTAACTAGCTGCCATTTCTGATATCCACGTAGGAGTAAATAGTTCCTCCTTAGCTTCTTCAAAACTTTGTGAAGCCTTTATAAAGGGGGTCTTAGACCCACTTTTAAAGATTCATCTCCACTATGGGGTTTGAATTTGGTTTTGCAAGCTTTAATTCAGTCTCCATTTGAACCATCAGCAAAGTGTGAACTAACATTTTTAACGTGGAAAACTATCTTTTTAGTAGCGATAACCTCTACTCCAAGAGTCTCTGAACTTTCAGTTCTTATCTTCTAAGCCTCCTAATTTAATTTTCTCTAAAGAATAGGATAGCATTAGAAAACAACCCATACTTTCTTCCTGAGGTGGTATCAGAATCCAACATCAATCTACTAATCTTCGAGTTTTCTTTCCAAATTTCACGCACAAAGGTGAATACGTGTTACATTTGTTGGATGTTCACAGATGGTCACATTTCTTTTTGCATAGAACAAAAAATTTCAGAAAAACAGGTCAATTATTTGTTTCCTTTTCAGAACTGAAATTGGGCAAACCAGTTACCAGAGTAACTTTAGCCAAATGGTTAACTGACTACATTTCCTTTGTCTATAATATATTGATTTTGTCTTTGTCAAAACCTTTAAGAACCCATTCAGCCAGGTCCATGGCAACTTCATCAGTATTTTTATCCAGGTCTTCCATGGATGATATCTGTGCGGCTGCAACTTGGGCTAATCCTCATACCTTTATTGCTCATTACAAATTGGATCTGGTCTCAAGAGGAGAAGAGCAGCCTTTGGCTCAACAGTGCTCAGGAATTTCCTTCCTTAGAGTCCTCCCAGTATTCCGGTAGCTGGGGACTCTGTCCCAATTATTGAGGAATGAATGAAAATTGACAACATCAGATAAAGAAGTTATGTACTCACCATAACGTTCCGTCTGTGTTGTTCATTTTCATTTTTCCTTTAATCCCCTCCCTCCAAACCAGTACCATTTGGTTTGTGACTTCTGGAAGAATGAAAAGATGATAAAGGAGCCACTGTTCCTGCCTTTGAACTCCAGGCATTGTTTTCTCATGTTAGTATTGTTTCTTTTTTTCTTTGAAGCTATAAGGCTAGCAAACAAGATCTGAGGTATGGTAGGGAACTAGAGCATTATGGGTAAGGGAGGAGCTCAAGAGATTCCAGTATCCGTGAGCCATTAGGAAAGAGGCAACTGATTCTGTTAAGTGAGTATGTAATTTAGTTGGCAGTGTCTTCTTAATGAGTGTTTACTGAGGGAGTTGTTTGGATGAAGCAGCCAGGACTGAGTGACTGATTAATTAGTGACCATAAGAGTATATTCCTGCATCAGTTTTATAAAGTTAAATGCATTTGTTGTTTGGACAATAGACCACGATTATCAGGTGCATTGCTCTGTTATCGTCAAAATATTTCAACAAAGAGGTTATGGCTTACAAGTTATTGTGAAGGCTGAAAAACAAGCTGATTTGAAAGATACGTCTGAACTTCATTCTTATGACGTACAGAGCTGATGGAAATTGTATTTTACATTTCATTACAACATGTAGAAACAGTACTTTCAAATGTTAAACTTTAATACACAAATATTGGGGCATTTTACAAGTAGACAAGGGAATAGTTCCCATCCATGCTAATGTTACTTCTATATCATTCTCAGATGATTTAAACCTCTGTATTAATTTAACCTTGTACTACTGTTCTCAACCACTAAACATGTAAATATGCTTTGCATCCTTCTCCAAGCTGCTGTTTAACTTTTGTTTAGTTTTTGCTATTTTGTATGTAATATTTGCTGAGTTTGTTTCTGTTTCCACTATGTATTGTACATCATATTATGAAGCTTGTACTATGTATTATTGGAGCTTTTCTCCCCGGGCCTCCACTGAAAATGGGCTCTTTCAGCCCAGTGGACCTCCCCGGTCATCAAACTGGAAATGAATAAATAAGTAAATAGTTGTTATAATCCCCAGTAGATGCAGATTTACATATAGCTGGAGGAGATTTTACAATGTTTAAGTGGTTTCAAGAAAAGTACTGATTCCGTATGTTTGAAACACCAAAACACGTTGAAGGGCAATTCACCTTGAAGGTAGTGTACTTTATGAAAGTACATTATCATAAATAACCAGTTACATGTATTGATACATGTAAGATTTTCAATACTGAGCAGTTGTTCAGCTACATTTTTAGAAATCTATTAACAGTGGTTTGAGCAAAATGATAACCAGTTAAAAAGAAATTTGGTAAGATGTGGATTAATAAATGTATGAATTGTACTTATTGTACATATATAGCAGAGGGCTATATTTTGTCTTTCTACACAAATAGCATACAGGTTTAATAATTATTTCACCTACAATGTTAAATGTGTTTTTATGCAGCAGTTTGCTCATTGTGTAAAAGATTATATGTTGAAAATATGAAGAGGAGACTCAGAGACAGAATACATAAGCAGTACTGTGCTGTAAACATTTTGTGTATGTACTGATAAGAATTTTGCTTTTTCTGTGTTGGACACCGCTAACAAAGTTTTTATGAGGGACAGTTGAGAGGATGCATTAGAATTTAAATAAATAGGACATTACCAAAAAATCGTTCTCATCTGTAGAAACCTGGCTCAAAGAATCAAACCTCCTATACAACGCCAAGAAAATTGTCAATGCTTTTCATCTCAAAAAGTTGCCAAAATCAAGTGCATTTTTTAATATAAAGTCAGCAAATAATACTGTCATTGAAACTGAAAATCATAGTGAACTTCTAGGAATTATAATAGATGACAGTCTCAAATATGACCGACGTATAATACAAGCCATTAAATCTACTCACCAGAAACTAGACTCTATTTATAGGACCAACAGATTTCTTACAGATACTGCAAGAAAAACTCTAGCCACCACCTTATTACCAACTGTCACCACTCCTACCCAACAAACTTTATATTCTTTGCCACTCGTCTCCCTCATAGTACCCACCACTCTCATAGCTTAAAGCAATTAAACTGGCTTGAACTACACAACTACCTAACATATGCACAACTGTCTACAGCACACAAACTCATTCATCATCCAGAAAAATGCCCTGCACTACAAAACTTATTACTGACCTACCCATCCAGTAAGGGACCTCCACTCTGGTAACGAATTCTTATTACTTACAAATAAGTCAAACAATGTTGCAGGAGACTCACTGTACTTCCAATATGTTGCTAAACTCTGGAATACTATCCTCACACAAATAAAGCTCTCTGACAAATTCACTAGTCACTGCTTAAATAACATCTTAACCAGTCCTCATCCTGCACATGCTCATCTCAGGGTTGAGAGTTTTTGTTCACCGTATGATACTCTCCAAATACTCTCCTTAAACAGAGTACTCTGAACCTCTCACTGAAATGACAGAATACTTTTTATACATTAATGCTGCCTCTGTAATGCACTGAGTGGTACGTGGGCTTTCTCTTTAATAACTTCCACCTCTGTAAAATCTTAGAATGTGTAAGGAACTTGGTGTAATGCAATGTAACCAAATTTAGTTTTTTTCCACAGGTCTCCGGTGAAAATGGGTATTACCCTGTTGGACTTTCCCTCTAAACAAAGACAAATAAATAAATAATTATAGTTGCAAATTAAGTTACAAGCCAGCATACTTCCAGGATTTGAATGGAATTGTGAATTATAAGGCAGCATTGAAAAAGAAAGGGAGTTTTAGGATTTAAGCCTGATTTATGAAGTTTGTATTTTTAGGAGGCCATATGTTTCTACTGAATGTGAGTTTATAGCACTTAAAATAGCAGTGTTGAGTATGGTTTGTTTAATTTGTCTTGTGATATTTTTCATTGTTAGACTTCAGACAAGTGGTATGTCAGTCTGAGGAAGCCTTCAGTACAAGATGAAAGAACTCACTATGTGTATATGTAATTGTTTTCTAAGTAAAGCATGTTTATATCCTCAATTTGAGCGCCATTTCATTGTTTAACTCTGAATTTGTCAAGTAGTTTTATTGTTGCTCAGGTGTTTTGATGTTAAAGGGTTTGGGATTGTTTTCAGTGTAGATAGGATTAAGCATGATTATGTGTATACCTGTGGGTAGCAAGAACTGCTTAATGCCAGTGGATCATTGCTCTAGATGCTGTATTTCCCCAGGACTCACTGAATGTCTATGCTGTAAGGAACTAGTGCGGCAATTGTTTCATCAGGTTTGTTGTATTTACAATTGATACAAATGTCCAGAAGATGGCAGTGTCACATATGTTTGCTGTTATATGACATTACAATTATAATATTTTTTTTGATGAATTCTTGATGTTTCGTGTTACTTGATGCCTGATAAATATTTTACTAATAATACAAGATCTGCTTTAGCTGTGTTACAAAATGCTTTAATTTCATTGTATGTGATTTCCATTGGGGTTCACCAAAGATAAATTACATATGAGCTTTATTGTGCTTAATGCAGTTAACATCACTTCTATAAGGCTGCATTTTAAAATATTAAACTACTGCACATGATGATTTTCTTGCTATAATCAATAAATACAGTTTTTACTACTATATTGTTAGATGCATATGATGAAGATAGCTTAGTACTTTGAAAGTGGTTTATTTTTTGACCATGATAAAATAATTGTCTTTGGATTAAGTAACTTTTCATTCAGATCATAAGTATGGCTGATTATTTCATTTTCTGGTGGGTTGACATTTAGTGGTATTAATATAAAGCTCTTAAACAATTTGCAAATAACTGTTGTAGTCAAGTTACCTTACACACAGTTTTAGTGGTTTTGCTTACATATCCCTGCCCTTAATTATTCTGATACTGGGGTTGCTATTGCCACTAAAAAGGCCATTGGAACTCTTACAAAGTGTCTTTTACTTTATCTCTGCAGTTGCTCAAACAGGATTTTAAAAGACTGTCTTTTGGTGACCTGAAGTTCATCCTCAGATGACCACATTTCAAAATGCAGTGTGCTTTTTGTCATCATCCACATCTAACTGCATCATTGTTGTTTTAAACCAAGATCTCTTGATGTCTTTTTCTCATTGTTTTACTTATTTTTTTCCACCTTTGCCACTTTAAATGGTGTATTAACTGAACAGATGTGGAGTGTTACTATAGACTGATTTTTATCAGGGAACTCTGATCCAAGACAAAATATGATAGGGTTTGAAATTTGTGAACTGTGTATCATGACAGGATGGAAGCTGTTTTGATTCTGTTTCTGAAAAAAATATTAATGTTATCTTTTATTTTTTAAGATTTCTGCAGAAAAACTAAATGAACTTCTAGAAGACTTTTACTGGTCTGTGAAGAAGACCGATGGGTCTGACTTTCTAGCTACCTCCCTTCATGCAATTCGTCGGGGACTGGATCGGATTCTAAAGAATGCTGGTGTAGGATTCTCCATAACAAGCAGCACCTTCAACTCCTCCACCCTGAAACTCAAAGATAAGCTGAGGATGCTTAACAAAGCAGGAATGTCAGGTGCACGCTCACGTAACATCATCTACTTCTCCCTCAGTGATGAAGAAGAGATGTGGAGGTCTGGGTGTTTAGGCGATGATAATCCTGTAGCCCTCCTGTCAACAGTGGTTAAGTACAACAGCCAGTATTTTAACATGAGGACCTTACAGGAGCATGCAGATTTAATGTATGGTGACATAGAACTGCTTAAAGATGCCCAGAACAGACCCTTTTTTGCCAGAACGGACGCTGTGAAACGAGGAAACAGGATATGCAGTAATAAAGTATGCTATGGTCAAATATTTCATGAGCACTCCAAAGGACACAAACGTTGCCCATATTGCCTTCTCTACAAATATATGTATTCTCACAGGCCTCCTTCTCAGATGTTTGCAGTGTCCCCTTTCTACTTAACCGCTAGGAAGGAGATCAGTGGAATGGAAGTTGTTTGGTATGAAGAACAGAGAATGGGACTGAGGTCATTGAGGGGAGTGGTTCCAAAGCTGGCTAAGAAGGTTAGGCTTGAGCACTGTGACAATTTTACTTTTGTCTCCTTTACTCAAGCATCTCGAAAATTTATTCCTTCAAACAGCAGTCAGTGAAGGTGGATACTGTGTATCTTGCACATGTTTGTATATGGCATGGACCTTCATTAGCTAAATATTGACAATCACAGTGTGAGAAAAGGGTACAGGCTTGCTAATAATTTGCTTATTTTAAAGCTGCTACTACTACTACTGGCAAGTTAGAAAGTAATTTTTTTTAGTATAGAGTCACAATGTTGTTACACTGGTCTTTCTCAGAAATTACTACACGTGATAGCCTGTTAGAAGAGGAATAGGTAGGGAATTAAATAGTGCCTTTATGTAGAGTTCTAATTAACATTAATTTAAGACACATGTACAAACCTAGTGTAGTTCTTGTATAGAAGAGTGGAAAATGTATATTGTAAGAATCTAACAACTATGCTGTAGTTAATACTGTTCATCAGAATCTGGTGGTAGCCCTCTGAAAGTATAACAGATGAGTGACTTGAGCCACTCGTAGCTTGACACCCAGGGCTTACCTTCTGTGTTGCTCTGTGGTATGTAAAAATGTGCAGTTTGGAGTAATTGTGCATGGCACTATATAAATCCATGAAGCTGCGAAAAGGCAACTTTTATTGTTTTCTTGGTGGCCTTCTCAGCTTTGCAGACACTTTCAACTGCATACAGATTTATGTTATAGATGCTTCCATAAAATACCAGTGATACAGATAGAGATAATAAAATGTATAACCAAATGAATCTTGTCTTGAAATTGTTTTGATGAAACGGTGCGAGATTTCAAATGACTGTTGCATGTTAGCAAGCTCCTGCTCCCTAGATACATTTAAAGTGCCCCAAGGAAGAGTTACACCCTGTGTACTCTAAAGTCATGATGGGGAAAGCAGGTTACTTTCACCCGACCCAGAGGGTAAGGTTGATGGTATGGCAGATAAACTCAGCCTAATCAGAATAGCTCCCTGTGTTACGTATGTAAATTAATATGTTTTAAACAGGGACTTTGAGGTTGAGTTAGTGTTGTTAGCCATAAGCCAGTAACTAAAACTGTAGAATTTAATACATATTGGTGCTAAATAGAGATAACAGACTGCAGCAGTAGAGAGCTGTAGTGATTTAAGCGAATAGTGAAAAGGCATTACTTATATTTTGTTATTTACCTTGTCTCACCTAGTACTGTATTTTGGATCCTATTAATTACAAATAAGAAACAAGTTAGGAATCCTCAGATTAAATGTCCAAAAGCATGTAATACATGGTAGCTAAACAGTCACTTTGTAATTGTTACCTTTTGGGACTTGCATTTGTTTCTAATTTCCATTATTTTAGAAATGTTTTTTATGTGTGCTTTTGTTTTTATGATTTTATCTTATAATTTATAAAATAATGTATTCTGAAGTAGTTTTAAAACTGTAACTTAAACAAGTGAACTGTGATGCCTAATTTAACATGACAATAGTGCTAGAAAATTTTATTTAGCCTGTAATGAAAAAGACTGGAGCCGCTGGCTAATGTATTATGATTGCTAGACACTGTAAAGCAAAATAAATTGACTTGGAGGTGGAGGTTGTCAAAAATGTAAAAGCATGCTGATATAAGAATAATAGCGTTATCAGATCCCCAAATGATATTATGTCAGTCATGGTTTTATGTACTGTGGCAGTTTTTTTGTAATTGTTTTCTGATGTACTCATGGGTGCATGAGTGTGTCTGGGTGTGGTGGAGGAATAAGTACATTTTTTTCACTATTTCAATATTATAATATAAAATACTAAACCTATAGCTTTATTTGGCCCTCTCGAAAAGTGTTATATGTTATGCACTCGTAAAGTGTGATGTCATACCTGTACCATACCAGAAAAAGACCGTTTTGTAGAGTAGCTAACACACTCTGGGATGTGCTATCATACTCTTGACATGCATAATTTGAATGATTTGAAAACATTTGTCCTGTGGCCTCCTAACTTACTTTTGTAGGCTCTGATTGTCTCTCATGTTTTTCCTTCCATTTTGAATAGTAAATATTGGAGCCTGTTTTGTGTACACTTTTGTCTGCAATAACTTGCTCACCTTTATAAATAATACAGGGATGCTGTGGTCTGTTGGTGTTTAATATTTCATTTCTTCTTGAACACAAACATGTAATTTTCTGAGTGATCAGAGAGAGAAATAAACAAAAGTGTCTGTCTGCCTTTTATTTCCGAGGATAAAATTGCACAACATTTTATCACTTTGCTGCTTTTCTGCCTCATCACTGCAGCAGCCCTCATCCTTTGATTATAAGAACAAGAGTCACTTTGTGTTGTAAATGCCAGGACTTCCATATTCATGTCACAAGGTTGATTTCTAGATCTACATATTAATCTGGCCTACTGATGCAGATGCAGGGTGTCTATGAAGTAGATTTGGAAGTGAGTTTTTGACAGAAGAGGTCAGCTGGAGAGAGGAGATTTAATGTGGCTGATCACCTATTCTTTCCTGGGGGAAGATAAGGTCGCTAGCACTTGCCCACAAAGAATGTGGTAGAGACTTGCTAAAGGACTATGGTGACAGCTCTACAAGCATGTGTTAGGATGCATGGCAGGGTGAGAGTGGTATGTTTGACCAGGAACCAGCAGTATGTCCACTACCTCCATTTCAAGGTTTATCTAAGCATAGGGACAGTGATTGGTTGTCTGTATAGTGCATTGGCTGATTAAGATCTGTGCCTCACAGATCGCGTCCCTATTAATTATTTGAACGTTTTAAAGTTTGAATGTCATACGGTCGACACCATATGATCGAAAGTTTGAAGGTGAAAAGCAATGGCTCCATACAGCGCAGAATGGGAAAATTGCCCTTTTCTGCACTGAAGTGGAATCTCGTAGTTGGTATATTTAAGTAGGGGGGTGTGGGGGGTGCAGGGGGGCTTGCTCCCCCCTACTCAGAGCGTTGAGGTAAGTTTTTTTTTTTAAATTTTTTATTATATTTTCAATGTTTCAAACTTCGCTCATATGTTGTCGAACATATGAGGTTCAAAGTTTTGAAACTTTGAATAAATAATATAGACCCTCATAGATCCAGGGTTTGGAGTTTGATCCTAATTTGTAGTCACTGTGTGGAATTTGCATGTTCTCCCCTTGTCTGCATGAGTACTCAGGTACTTGGGTTTCCTTCCACATTCCAAAATGTACTGATTGATTGGCTACTCCAAAGTGTCTTTTTACACACACACACACACACACACACACACACGTATTTGCTGTGGACCTCAGTCATGGCTGTAAAAGGTCCATTATGACCAGTTCCCTTTTTCTGTTTACAGATGAGTAAATTAAAAGTTAAATGATTTTTTTTCACGTTTCAGTTATACCCAGTCCTTTTGCACCATGCTTGGCCCATATGTTTATAGAGTAACCTTAAAAGTCAGGCCTTCAGGGAACCTGTTCACCCTCCTAATGTAGCCTTATACTGGGGTGGTTGGGAAGGCCTTTTTCAGGAAAAATTGTGAAATTATTGTAGTCCAATCTCGCCTACATTCTTACCCGTGGGTTCGGAGCCGAACTTCGGCTCCGACTCGGCCACACTCTAGTTCAAAGTCTTTCAGTTGGCTGGGCTAAGAGGTATCCCATGCTGCACTGCTCCCTTTCCCCAGATCTCGTTTGCCGCTCGTAAAGCTCAGACATGCTCTCGCTCTTGTCTGCGGCTAAGTATAACTTTTGTCTTCTTGACAAAATTTTTGATCCAAAAACTATTTTCTTAGCTAGGTGTGTGTGTTGTTGCTTTGTGGAAGCTGTTTTGTGCGGCCTTTTGTGGCCTTTGTCTGCTTTATGTCTGGTATCCAGTCAGCTATCTCCCAATGGGCTAGGCCCATTTTAGTTAGAGGACCTAGTCCTCCCTTGGTTATCTGTTTTCCCTTCTGTGCTCGTTTTTGTTTTAGGTACCTATCCCCTCCAGGCTAGGGCTGTTTAAGTTAGAGGACCTAGTCCTTCCCCTTGTTTTTTCCTGTCAGGCCAGTTTGAGTTAGAGGTCCTTGTGTGGTTGTTTATTAGTCTAGTTCCCGCTCTTGTTGCTGGTGTCAGTTTTACTGTTGTGTTGTGTTAGTATCCTGCCGACCATGTATAAGGATACAAAAAACATAAGCCTTCGGGCTTTAAGAAATGTAGTAAATGTGGGTACAAGATATCGATTATTGATGGGCACTCTGTGTGTTTATTATTTGGGGGCTATACACCTTCAGGAGTCTTGTGTGTTCTGTCACACATTCAGCCCTCGTGTTTTTTAAGAAAAGAAGAACAAACTAATTCTGAAGGGACTACTGAAACCCTCCTTCGAGGAAGATTTGGAGAGGTCCTCTAGTCCGAAGTCCTTTCCCTCTAAAAGAAACAAAACATCCAAAGCAAAAAAAAGATCTCTGGCTCCGTCTGTTATCGGTGCCTCCGGAGAAAGTTACTAAGTCTACTGTGGCATCCTCGGCTCCACTGTCTTCGGTGCTGAAGGAAGCTTGTGAACCAACAGAACTTACATCGGCTCCCAGTCTCTCTCAGCCGGTGTCGGAGATACTAGTTCGGAGCCAGTCTCCAATTTTTAGACCGGTTTCTCCTCCTCACAGGTCTCCTTCAGAGAGGAGGTCTAGATCTCCTACCTTGTCCTCTAGGACACTCCCTGATGTGGATAAGGATAGAGTGGTGCAGAGACTGCTCCAATCACCGGTGCTGGCTAAATTGCTTTGGGCTCCAGCCCAGTTGGCTCCGGAGCCCACCACCCATCCACCGTCGATAGATCCTCCGAGCAAACCTCAACCTTCGGAGCCAGAGTGGTTGGTGCCATCTGATGCTTCTAGGTCGGCTCCGATAGCCCATCCTGGGTTATCCACTCCGATCTCAGCTCCAACCCCATCTGCTCCATCCACGGGGTCCAGGACTCATGGTTCTTCGGTCAGACCCAAGGGGGAGATCTCGGGACACTCTTCGGCTCCTAGCCTCCCTCTCTGTGCTTTGGCTCAGGTGAGCCTGACTCTTGCTTCGGCTTCGGACCTTGCCCCTTCTGCTCTGAGGTCTTCCATGGTTGGTCGATCTTCGGAGACAGGGGGGGACCAGCTTTCGAAGTCATGCGGAGTGTGCTGGCCAGGTCCTCAGCTGCATCATACAGCACTGACACTCTACCTGCTCCAGCTCCGGTATCAGTCTCTGATCCCCCCCTGGACAGCGGAGACCCAAAGCCTCAGGATACCTCCATGAGTGGTCCCCAAATTTCTGAGGGCCCCCCCAGAGATTTTGCCTGAGGAGCAACCCAGAAAAAGAATGTGCAAGAGGAAGCACATCGACTCCCAGGAAGAGTCTCTCACGTCGGACACCGACCTTGAGGAATCAGAGGGGGTTCCCCAAGTCGTCCTCTGAGGATATCTCTTTCTCTGATATCCTAGAGATTTTAAAACAGAGGCGACTGGTCCTCTAAACCCCCCTCCGAGGAGGAGTTGGTGTTCCTGAAGGCCTTTGGGGCTCAGCCCTCCGCCTCCTGGGTCTCTCCACCCTTCGAACTCCTGGATCTAGTTTGTCAAAGAGTGTGGGAAATCCCTGACACTGTGGAACCAGTCCCCAGGAGACCCAACAAATTTCTGTCCACCCCCTGTGACAAAGAGTTTGTCACGAAGAGCATTCCAGTAGATGCCGTGGTGGTGGCAGCAGTCACCAAGAAGGAACTGGCTGAGACTTCATCTACCGTCCATCCCCCTAACAAGGAGTCTAGGACCATGGACCGGTATGGGAAGCGTATGTTGTCTTTAGCGGCCTTTACACTGTGGTAGCTAAATTACTTGTCACATTTTACATGGCTCCAAAGAGATCTCCTGAAAGAGCTGGGAGATGCTCTGCAGGGTAACGTTTCTGACGCAGTGGCTCAGAAAGTCAAAGCTCAGATGTCTACCCTAAATTTTGTTGCTAACTCCTCCATGAGGCTGATCTCTTAAGCAGCTGAAGGAGCGAGTAGGGCAGCGAGTTCCAGAGTTTCTCTCAGGAGACACTCCTGGATGCACCTCTGTAATTTCATGGAGACCTTCAAGTCTGCATTCACCAACGCCCCGTTTGATGGTTCCTCGTTGTTCGGAACCAAGGTGAAAGACACACTCACTAGGTGAGAGCAAGAGGGAAAAACTCGGTCTGCCGTGGGAGTCAATTTTTCCATGTCTTGTATACCTTATCCCAAGGTCCAGAAGAGTGGGAAAATGTGGTTCAAGAAATCGCAGCAGTTTTTTCATGATGCAGAAAGTGATTTTCCCCCTCCAGAGATAGGGGAGGGGGTCATAACTCAAGTAGACACCGCCCTAGAGGCAGAGGAGGCCCACGTAACCAGGGAGACCGTGATTCCTTTCATGGTTCTCCCCACCAGCGCTCCTGATGGGAGGCCCGACTGCACATTTCCGGAGCCACTCGGGGATTGCATTTCACTATACCCAGAAGCCTGGCAAGACATCACCCAGGACCAGTGGGTATTAAAAATAATTTCCGGAGGGTATCGCATTCCCTTCTCTTCTCCCCCCACCGATCAAAAGAATCCCAGATGTTCCACCCAATCAAAGGTATTCCGCAGCTTTAGAGGTTATAAAGCTGCTAGAAAAAGGAGCCATCTAGCATGTCCCCTCAGACCAGATCAGATTAGGGACTTACTCCAGATTCTTTTTGGTGCCGAAAAGAACAGGGGACCTGAGACCTATCTTGGATCTCAGCCACTTGAACCTCCACATGAAGAAGTCCAAGTTCCAAATGGTCACATTGCAATCTATTCTCCCATTGTTGGGAAAAGAAGTGTGGATGTGCTCCATCGACCTCAAGAATGCTTACTACCACATAAAGATGGACAGGGCATCCAGAAGTCATCTACGCTTCTGGCTGGGAGCCAGTCATTTTCAATTTCGTGCCCTGCTCTTTGGTCTCACCACAGCCCCCAGGGTGTTTACCAAATGTATGGCAATGGTGACTGCTGACTTGAGACGTCAGGGATTCCAAGTGTTTCCGTACCTGGACGACTGGATCCTTTCTGCCACCACCAGGCCTCTACTACTACAGACCAGAAACGCCACTATCAAGCTGTGCCAGCAATTGGGTATCACTCTAAACTGGGAAAAGTCTGCCTTGTTGCCCTCGCAGCTTGTCACCTTTATAGGTGCTGAGTTAGACATCTTGCTCATGAGGGAGTTTTTACCACAAGAAAGGATTCATGTTTTGCAACGACAAGTATACGTGTTGCTCCCTCTGAAAAAAATAAAGGCAAAAAAGGTTCTCAAATTGTTAGGGACTATGTTTGCAACAATTATGCTGGTTCCTCTTGCGAGGCTTCACATGAGGCTCCTTCAGTGGCTGCTCTTCACCCAGTGGTCTCTACAGCATCTTCCGCTTTCTCATCTCATAATGATCACAGACAGGTGCAAGCAAGATCTACGCTGGTGACTTCACTCCAGCAACCTCAGTGTGGGAAAACCCATCGTCCCATCCCCTCCTGTTGCCACAGTGACCACGGATGCCTCCCAGATTGGGGGGGGCATTATCTCTGCAGGACAGTCCAAGGCACGTGGCAGGAACATGAGATATATCTGCATATCAATATCTTGGAGATGAGAGCAGTGCTACTAGCATTGCAAGCACTTCAGAGCTTTCTTCCTCTCGGGACAATTGCGATCCATTCAGACAATATGTCAATGGTATGGTATCTGAACAAACAGGGAGGAACCAAGTCATATCCCCTTTGCAGAGAGGCCATTCAAGTGTGCCAGTGGGCAGTGTCTTCCCAATGTTTTCTTGTAGCAAAGCATATTCCGGGGAAGTCCAACGTGATCGCCGACAGGTTGAGCAGAGCTATTCTAATGCCTCACTAGTGGTCCCTGAACAGTCAAGTTGTGGAGCAGATTTTCCGCAGATTGGGTCAGCCTTGTTGCGATCTGTTTGCCAGTCACCTCAGTACCAAGTGCAGCATCTACTTCACCCTTATCCCCCTTCAGGGGGAGTCACCCAGGGACGCTCTAGTTCACGATTGACCCTCTGGTCTACTTTATGCCTTCCCGCCTGTTCCTCTGCTGACAAAAGTTATTCAGAAAGCGCAATCTTTGGGAAGCAGAATGATTCTGATTGCTCCACACTGGCCTCGTCAAATTTGGTTCCCCTTTCTCCATCCCTATCTCATGGATGCCCCCTGGATTCTGGACCCACAGCCAGATCTTCTGACTCATATGTCAGGGCAGTTCCATCCCTCTCTTCAGACCCTCCGGTTGACAGCCTGGCTACTCCACTTCCATCACTAGTCAGGTTTCATCATTTTCCTCCAGAAGTGATTCATATTCTGCCTTCTTCCCATAAGTCTTCGATCAGAAAGATTTATTCCAGTAAATGGAAAAGATTCTCCGTCTGGGCTCAGTCAAGACAAATTGATCCTTATACAGCTCCAATTTCTTCAGTTCTGGAATTTCTCTTCATGCTTTTCAATCAGGGTTCAGCAGCCACGACCATTAAAGTACAGTTGGCCGCTATTTCCACTTTTCACGTCGCTAATGAACCCAGTCTAATGGCGCATAGACTTTGTAAGGCATTCTTGAAAGGCACTATGCTGCTTCACCCTCCAGTCTTTGACCCGGTCATGCCTTGGGACCCAGATTTTGTGCTACAGTGTCTCACTTCTTCCCCCTTTGAGCCTGCAGCTACTTGTGAACTGAAATTTTTGACATGGAAAACTATCTTTATAATAGCCATCACTTCAGCTAGACATGTCTCGGAGCTCCAAGCTTTGTCAATCAGGCCACCTTACTTGATTTTTCACAAGGACAGGGTTTCCCTCAGACCAAACCCTTCCTTTATGCCAAAAGTGGCTTTGGTTAGTAAGCTCAACCAATCCATTGAACTGCCCATATTTTTTCCAGAGTTTTCTAATAGGGCAGAATTTAAATTTCACCAACTGGATGTTCACAGGCAGTTGCGTTTTTATCTGCATAGAATGAAGGATCTTAGAAAATCGGATCAGCTATTTGTCTCATTTTCAGAAAATAAGATTGGGTCTCCTGTTTCCAGTGACCTTGTCTAGATGGATCTCTAGTTGTATTTCCTTCATTTATGCCTCAGGTGGTAAGGATTTACCATTTAGAGTGAAGGCTCATTCTACCCGATCTATGTCTACCTTTACAGCATTTCAGGCCAGGATGTCTATGGATATTTGTGCTGCGGCTACATGGGCATCTCCTCACACCTTTATTACTCACTACAAATTGGATTTGGTATCCAGAGGCAGATCTTCCTTTGGTTCCACAGTGCTCAGGAGTATTTTCCACTGATCCTCCCGGGGTTCAGGTGCTGGGGAACACTATCCCACGGGTAAGAATGCAGGCGAGATTGGACTACATAACATCAAGAAGTTATGTGCTCACCATAACGTTCGATGTATGTAGTCCATCTCGCCTCACATTCTTACTTACCCTCCTGCCTTCCCCCATCGTGGAGGACCTAGAGGTTAGTTCTGGTTTCAGTACTCCTTTTATTATTGAAATGTTTTTTCCTTCTTTGTGTGTTGTGTATGGAGGGTGAGTGCTTGAGCTTGCAGCAAACAAGGTCTGGGGAAAGGGAGCAGTGCAGCATGGGATTCCTCTTAGCCCAGCCAATTGAAAGACTTTGAGCTAGAGTATGGCCGAGTCGGAGCAGAGGTTCGGCTCCAAACCCACAGGTAAGAATGTGAGGTGAGATGGACTACATACATCTAACGTTATGGTGAGTTCATAACTTCTTGTTCCAGTAGGTCTTAGGATCTCCAGGAGTGGAGTATGCATAAAAAAGAGGTTCTGTTACTGAGGCCCAAGTTGCAAGAGCTACTGTAGTAGGTATCAAGATTTGTTGACCTAAACAATCCTAGTAAGCGATTCTGTTCAGAAGCAACAGGAAGAAATGGCACAAATAAAGAATGGACTGTGGTAGTGTTTGAAAAATGCTGACATAGCAGTTGCGGTTGAGATGTTAATATCAGCTGCTTAAGTCTGGTTGAATCCAGGAGTCTAATTAGAAGGTGAAAGGCTCAAGCACATAAAAAAATGTGTTTTTGAAAATGCAAAACAAAAAAAAATGACAGTAACCAGTAAGGAGCATGGAACTGTTTAATATAGTGTTTAGTGCTTTCATCCAGAATTCAAACAGACTTCCTCAGAGTTAAATGTTCTTTTTGATAACATGATGGAGCTACTGTACTGCTACCATAGGTTAACCTACGTCCTGGTTTGTTTGGCAGGTTCTGCTGGAGTGTGCTGCATTTGTATCATTGTAGATGGATCAAATATCAAACAGATGTAGCTTCTGAGTATTGTTGCATCAGTTCCTACTTGTGTGTATATCATTTAGGTGTCTACTACTTGATCTCATCCACCGAAAAGGGAGCTTATCAAGGAACTGAAGGAGAACAGGTATCCTTAGACCAGTAAGTTAACAACAATGATGTGTGAATTATGAATTTGGAAAGGATTTAAACATTTTAGAATATTTTTTAAGTCAGTTTATATTTCACCTTGATTTAAGGTGCTTATTTGTTGAAGAGAGAACAATCCCTGCATTTTTGTTACTGCTGGCAAAAGTGCCAGATAGTGGCAGTTTACTTTAGTGTATGCATTCGAGCCATGAAATGTGTTAATTTTTTTCCAAATTTTGTTTAAAATAATAATGAAAATACTTGTGTTTTCATGTGCTTGCTGCTCACAATCCACAGAAATTGTAACAGTCATATTGTCACCTCACATGCTTTGAAAACATTGTGGAGAAGGAACTGGTAGGCGACAGAACACTGCATTCTGTACTGCATGAGATTGTGTCCAGTACTGGATATGACATTTTATGTCACTGAGTTAGCAGAAGTTTGTATTTAGTAGCATTTTTGCTTCTAGTTTAAGACATTTGAGTTTATGAATTTCATATCCAAGTGAAAGTATGTTCAAAACTTAAACCATTGATCTGTTTGTTAAAGTTTGCATAATGAAACAATTCTTACAGTTTATATTGTGTTATTTTCATCTGAATATTTAATATTATGTTTGATGTCATAATAGCATCATGACTGTTAGGCAGCTGTATGCTTTTTTTTTATTTGATTATTTTTATTTATGCATTTGCTGGCACCTCTTTTTAAACCACACATTGTACAATAAAACAGTTGACACTAAAATTTAAGAACATTAAGTATAACAGCTCTGTTCCATAAATAAGTGTTTGTTAGAACTTCTGTTACTACCTTACATAATATACTAAGGTCCCTGGATTAAGTGTAGCTTTATGGCTGCTCCAGTGGCATGGAGGGATAAAGTCCTGACCGTAGCCCAGGCAACCTGGGTTCAATTAGCATCTCAAGCTTCAGACAGAACGGCAGGGAGGTTGGAGAGATGGGTGAATCTGTCCTTGGTGGGAGGGCATTCATCAGTGACACTCACTAAAGGGAGCTGTGGTCCAAAGTAGAAGGAGTTGCTTTTGATGTAGTTGATGAGCTTGGGGGTGGGGAAAGGTCATGGGTAAAGCATATAAAAGATTACCCCCCGCCCAGTTGGAAGCACAGACAATCGAGCCCCCAGGATGTCCTTAGGATCCACTACCAGCCACAGCAATACGAGAGTAGTCCAGGGACGGGTAGTGTGTCTGGTAGGCTTGGCATGGATGTGGTGCACTTGGCTCTCTAAGAGAGTAGCTAATGTATGGAACAGACTACCAAAATCCATTAAAGCAAGCACTAGTTTAGATATTTTAAGAGCAACTTGGACATTTGTTATGGAAATAACTGTTTTGGTATATTGGCAGGCTTGAAGAGCATTACTGCCCATGCCTGAAATGTATGTATGTATGGATTTGAAAATAGCCGCAATGGAACGCTTCCATAGATTGTTGTGAGTTCAAAAATGCATGCTTGACAGCCCAGTGTTTTGAGGGGGGCAGGCAGATCAGCTCAGAGGGGTCCCTGTAGCCCTGTGAGAGAGGCTATAAAGCTTAGAAAGACCATGATAACTTTTAACACTAGCCTCTGCTGTGTAAGAGCAACATGATTATATCAGCCTGGCCATGAAGATCTGCACCCACTGAATTTGCTGTAGGTCAGTGTCAAGGATCCCAAGGTGCAAGATTATTGCAGTAGGCAAGGCAGTAAGTGATCCGTAGAGGGGTGTTACAGATGAAAACAGCTGAGACTTTTAAAGCACATAACTGCATACCAAAATGGAAGTAGGGACAGGAAGGGAGTTGCAGGGTGCTAGCCACAATACCCGGGTACACTAGATGGAGTATCATATCACTCTTCTTTAGCGAATGTAAATGTATGAATAAGCTCTTATTTTTAAACGCCTTTATTAGAATATCACTTAAGACACAGGTGCACACACTTCAATAAAAACCAAAGTTAACATTTTTTTCCATTTACACACATACATTTTCTTTCTTTATAACAACTGTCTTTCAGTCCAGCATTACATAAATCAGTCAGTTCCTCCCTTCAGTTTAAGCTCCTCATTCTGAATATTACCCTGCATGTACCGTTCCCATAAATTCTATTCATTTCTACGTAATTTGCTCCTCCCCATGAATAATCTTCTCTTGTCAGAATTTAGATTTTACTTTTCATAATTTCTTCTTATAATTCTGTTTCAGTTTTAGCATAATTTTGTTAGTGGGATAAGCACTTTCTCCCCGGATTTGCTAATCTTCCATGCAGGACTTGTCAAGTCCTGCATGGAAGTGCCCGTTTAGGAGCAGGATGGCAGCGCAACATGCATAGTAATGAAGGTGTTGTGCCCGAGCTCCCAGGCTTACACAGAGAGTGTACGAGTGCAGGGGGTGTGTTTGAGAGCAGAGCTCTCAGAATAAACATGCCCCTGCAATGTTGAACAGCAAAAAGTGGAACTAAATGAGCGAGACCGCTCATAGGTGTCTACACATCCCCACCAACAGTCCCCCATGTGTACGACAGCAACAGAACATAAAAATCAAAAGAAGAAACTTGTGTATTGTCCTCTGAAACTTTGAGTACAGCTAGCCGTAGGTGTGCATGTGTGCCCATTGCTTAGCTACAGTTAAACCAGCTGAAAAGGCTGAAGAGGATAACAAGGAAGATATATGCAAATGAAGCATCTCCGCAATAGTGTAATGGACAGAACGGTCACCTAACAAGCAGGTAGTCCCAGTTCGAGTCCCACTGCAGCACAGTCTATTTTACATGGCAAAGCATGGTATAAGCAGTAGTTGTATTGCAAAACCCACTAAATAACAAATTTATGAATTGGAGTACTGCAGGAAATGCACATATGAAGAGTCAGTATCATAATGAATAAGGTAGCAGTAAGCAGGTGTAAGCACAGAGGAGCAGTAGTAAGCATATGTAAGCATTAGTAAGCGTGTGCAAGTGCATTTGTGCAGGGGTAAGCACTGCCGACACAGATTAAGCAAAGGAGAGGCTAACTGGGTGTAAGAAACTGTGACCGGAAGCTAGCAGTGCTTACCTCCGCGCAAACCCACTTACAGCCGCTTTAAAGTGCCTTAATCACTCCATATACAATGGCCGGTGTTCTGCCCAGCAACAAAACAAACAGCTTCTGCAATGCTGGAACCCAGGACCATGCACACCATACACAAAATGATTTACAACTAAGCCATGCCAACTATGCATAAATCGTATGTTGTCAGAAACATAACTCCAGCCCAGTCATGCAACAGTACAGAGAATGTATACCTACATCTAGATGGACGTGTGTGTGGAAATATATTACTATTTATAGATGTCACATATATATATATATATATATTTATATATATATATAAATATCCAGAAATATATATATATATATATATATATATATATATATATATATATAATGTGTATATATATATATATATATATATATATATATATATATATATATATATATATATATATATATATATATATATATATATATATATATACACACACACACACACACACACACACACATATATGAACATATATACATTCAAATGCTGACATCTACACATATATATGTCAGCACCTATATGTCCACATATACACAGCAAGTTACATATATGTACGCAGATATATGTCTCCGTAGGTATATACAGACATAGTTAGAAATATGTAAGCAAATGTATATACCCATAGAGGTATATATGGCCAGACATCTGTAGATAGCAATGGTATATTAACAGAAACATATATATCCACATGCACTGTTAATGGGTTTGAGAGACCCCAAACAATATACGTCTCGTACGAATTGGCATACCCCCCCAGCCAAACACATTCACCCTGCAATAAACTACCAAGCTCATTGTATTGTACGTTGTTGTTGTTGTTTGTCTTTCGGCTTTTCCCAGTTAGGGGTCGCCACAGCGGAACTCCAGTCCGCTAATAGTTGGCAGTAGGTTTTTACAGTGCCGAGTTGCCAGCTCGACGCCCAGCCTTCAATGAAGGCACACCTATTCACACGTCTTTCAGAACGCCACTCGACCTCGGGGAGGGCATACAGACTCCACACAGAAGGCACTCCCCGCACACCAGCCGAGAATCGAATGAGAGAACCTCTTGCTGTGAGGTAACAACACTACGCTCATTGTATTGTACATGTTTCATTTAAATAGGGAGGTAAATTAGCCCTCTGTTATGTTTCACATGTTGACATCACATTCCCCTCTCCCCCACCCACTAGGTGGGTCAACCAGTACAGGCCCATTCAACCCAGGCCATCATCGACCCATACATTCATTAACCACAGTTCCGCCCCCCCCACCCCCCACCCCTGCTGCACACGCAGCCAACATCCCTTCCCTGGTTACCAGCCCATAGCTACCATGCCACCACACATTTCCATCCCTCCAATCCCCCCCCCCCCACTTGGGACCCATCCTGTATGTTGTCCCGACCCAAGATCCTAGGTCTGGCACACGCTGTAGTCCATGCTAATAGCCATGGGTACTTTTGTAACTCTGGTTTTAGACGAAAGTAGAATACTCAATTTTTGGGTTGCCCCACATGAGACAAATGTTTCCCTGGTACTAACAATAGATTTCACATGTGACTTTGTTTACACTAACGGTTTTATTTGTAGGTATCGCAAAGCATACGTGGCACACAGGGTTGGCCGTTATGCACACGAAATACAGTCTCCAGCAATACCAGTCTACATTACAGGACATGTAGCTAAATATGTAGAGGTATGTGTGTGTTTATATATATATCCATAATTAAATAGATATATACCTCTCCCTCTCTGTAGTACATATGTATGCATACATAGACATACATGTATATAAATACCCACATATAGATATGTACATATGCAGACAACCATACATCCACATGTCATTAGATATATATACAGCAATATATATATGTATGCATATATATATATATATATATATGTGTGTGTGTGTGTATATATATATATATATATATATATATATATATATATATATATATACATATACATATATATATATATATATATATATATATATATATATATATATATATATATATACACACACACACAGATGTATATCTATGATATGATACAGCACATAAGAATGACATATGATCACAGACCGTGCCAGTGGGGCCCAATCAACATACGTGTAACATGTAGCATTACCACCCCAGCCAGATAGGGGAAACATGCAAACAAACAAAGTGAACAATCCACTGCTTCCCAAACCACAGGCAGGACACAGCCAGTGGGGGGAACCAGTGTGGACCCGCCAAGTCTAATCTTGCAACAGAGACAGGAATGTCCCTTGCGGGACACCCCAAAGTTTTTGATCGGAGTCCTGTATGTGCAGCGATTTAGCAATGCAGGGGCATGTATGTACTCGGACTACAAGGGTGGGAAAGCCTGATGACCCATGGGTCAAGACGTTTGAGATGGGTCCCGAGAAGTGGAGAGTGGGCTGTGTATAGTGGTGTGGTTAGACCCGACCAGCACCCAGAGTAAGGATGAGTGCTGTAGAAGAGGGGCGGAGGGAACTATGTGTATGAAATTATGGGCCGAGGCATGCAGGTGTTGGCTGGTGCGGTTCTATTCGGACCGCCCCAGGGATTTAAGCAATATTGTGAATTGGGTAGAGCTGCTGCCTAATGAGCAGCCATTCCCGGTACGAGTCCCACTGCAGCACAGTCAATTTTACATGGCAAAGTACGGTATAACCAGATGTGTTGTTGCAAAACCCATTACATAACACCAAAGAACACATGGTCGCAACACCCCACTGTAGGCATGTAAGCCAATCTAATGGGCATCACAAGTTATTATTGTAGTCCTCACCCCCACCCAGGGGTGTCTGTGTCCAAATCAACCTCCAAATGCAGTGTATATGCACAGCTGTTGCTGTAGAAGAAATGGCCAGCTGTGGACCTTCCCTTCAGCCTTCCTGCACATCCCTGGATATTTTCCCTACTATCTCTCCCTCTTTGTGCCCCATGAACACCACTTACCTATCAACCCCTTTTTCATTTCTATTAATGTTTACAGTTACAGGTAGATGACACCCTCTTCCCCAATTATATTGGCAGAATCTGGAACCACCTACCCACATGTATTACCTCAGCTGTCCCACAGGACACATGAAAATAACACATGAAGAAACACCACAAGCACACTTGGATCAGCACATGCTCACCACCTGGCAACCCCCCCCCCAACTTACACTGTATGCCCCTACATCAAGTAGTGAAACTGACACCTCATGTCGTGCCTCGCATACAAATCCCAACATCCGTCAAACCTTCCGTATTGGCTCTCCTACCAATTATTCCAACAACCTACTATACATTTACAATGTCTCCTCCTCTACCTACCTACCCCTTCACTATTCTCTTCTACTCTACCACACAGGTATGGAATAACTTAACCTAACCCGAATACGTGAGTATAACCTATGCAGAACTGTTAAACTGGACTCCAACTGCACCTTAAACTGACCTTTGTCAACAGTCATACCTGATGTAAACCTGACCTAAGCATGTATAATACAGACATGTTAACGTAAAGTAAGCATGAAGAATGTTGCACATAGCTATGTTAGGTCTGTTACTCTATGAATGTGAACACCTCAGTATTATTTGTAATGAGTAACTTGGGTTTACTGTGGAGCTCTACTCCCCGGCCCACCACTGAGAATGGACAAGCATCCACTCGGATTGTCCCAGTCAACAAATGTAAACTAAATACATGAATTAGCATGGGGGTATGCGGGAGCAAGCTGGTTTAAGCCTGTGTGGGTGGCGGTAAGCAGTGACCACACTGGTTAAGCAATGTAGAAGCTAACTCAGTATAAGATGCCGCAACCGTAGGTCAGCAATGCTGAGCCTCACGCAAACCAGTGCATACCCGCAATTATACAATACAATTTTACAATTGTTCTACAGTGCCTTAGTCACTCTGTAGCCAACAGCTCTCATCATGCCCATTAACAAAATAATCTGCACTCCCACGTTGCAACACCACAACCCTACACAATATAGTCTGAGTTACCACTAAGCCATGGCAGATACACATTCAGCTGCTGTGATCACAAACATGTCGTCCAGCACAGTCAACAGTATAGGAAATGTATGTAAGTATGTAGATTAATACCAGCAAACGTGTACATTGCTCAACCACAGTATTTAGAGTAGTCTTATGTGCATCAAAGAACAGTGCTTGTCCAATCATACTGTGAGAACAGTAGTCTTGCATAATACCGAAGAGAATAATGAAAAACTGTGAATGCCGTCGGGGCGTGTGGGTATGCTTCATGCACAGAATGCCACACCTGGAACGTCATTTCCACGGAACCGGGAGATGACGCTGGCCAGGTGTGTGAGCAAACTGCTGCTTCTCAAACCCCAGCAGAATGCTACTAGTGGGAGAAACAGTGTAGACCCGCTAAGTCTACTCCTGACAAAACAACAGGTCCATCCCTGGCGGGATGAACCAAAAGTCATGGGTCCTATTGATGTCTCCACCAGTATCAGAAGAGGATCAAGGGAAGGCTCATATGTACGTGGACTAAACGGATGAAGCACCTGCAGAAGCTTGGGTCGAGACAGTATACTGGAGGAGTACCGAGACCTGCAGAGAAGGAAATGTGTGGAGGTGTGGTATGGTTGAGCTAGTAACTGGAGAATTGATGGATACTGTGTACGTGGAGCTCAGGGGGCTGGAGGAAGGGAACATGGGTATGACATTATGGTAGAAATATGCAAATAAAACAGAACAGCAGTAGTGTAGTGGGCAGAGCATCCGCCTAATGAGCACGCATTCCCAGTTTGAGTCCCACTGCAGCACATTCTATTTTCCAGGTGAAATCTGTATATGAACATCATTTTGCTATATAACCTACTAAATAACATTTAAATGTGAACTGGAGTACTGCATTAAATGCACATGTGAAGTGTCAGTGTCATAATGAGTAAGGCACTAGTAAGCAGGTTTAAGCACAAATAAGCAGTAGTAAGCGTGTTTGTGTGGGGGTAAGCATTGCCTACACAGATTAAGCAAAGTAGAAAGCTGAGTGTAAGAAACTGCACCTGGAGGTTAGCATTGCTTAGCTCCGCGCACACCCACTTACAACTGCTCAAAAGTCCCTTAATCACTCTGTATCCAATGGCCGGTGTTCTGCCCAGCAACAAAATATAGAGCCTCTGCAATGCCCGGTCCTGGGTTCAGGCCTCTGCAAGGCCCGAACCCAGGACCCTGCACACCATACACAAAGTGATTTAACAGTAAGCCATGGCAGATGTACATAACCCTGTTGTTTTCACAAACATATCATCCAGCACAACCAGTCAGCAGTACAGGAAATGTAGTAATATCATACCACACAACCTCTTAATGCAAGAATTACAGACAGTGTGCCAAAATGTGGGTACAAATAGGGATATCTTTCAAATACTGCTCTAATACACTTAAAACATTGCTAGTTACACAGTTATATGTACTAGAACACATATTTTGAAGGAGATGAAAAGTCTGAAACACAAAAGAGTCGGCACGAGTGACACTTCAGTCCTAAGATCATCCATGTCAATTGCCAAGAGAATGAGGTACAGGCCAAAAGTATAAGCCGAACATGCATGGACATATGGACAGATATATATATCTGTAAATGTAGACAGATAGGTATATATATATATATATATATATATATATATATATATATATATATATATATATATATGTGTGTGACTCACAAATAATCATATAACATCAATTGTGCATAGATAAATGTGTTCATTGTATATATATATATATATATATATATATAGAGAGAGAGAGAGAGAGATGTACAGATAGAAATGTGTATAGCATTTCCACATGGGAACAAAATCCTGAACCACTCATTACAACATAACAGACCATAAGCACTCTTAATGGAGGTGAGGGCTCAAATGAGGGAGACCTGGTAATTAGTGCTATGTTACCCCCCAGTCCTAACAGATATGCTGTGCAGTCCAGTATACAGCACATGCAGTACCTGACTTCAGGACCCTCCACAACACAGCTACAATGCTTTAACAGTAATTCAGTTCACATATACATGTCAGGGCAATATGTGTAACATATGCAGAAAAGTAATTCTACCGTAGGGAATGTGCAATGTGGAAGGGGTGCACATTACAACAGTACAGATATGCACACACATCTATACATTGACAAATATGTTCAGGTGTGTGTATATATATATATATATATATATATATATATATATATATCAATATATAAGATATGTAAGTATATACACAGACAAAAGTTATTAGTAGCCATGCATATGTAGAAGTAGTGTGAAAGTACTGTGTGCAAGGTATATCCCCCAGCCACAAGCCCTGTAACTGTGATGTGTAGTGTGGCAGCCATTTCCACAAATGAGAATACTTTCATTAAACATATACCCACTCAAAATTCAAAGGACATGACATGACACACAGGCATGCATACACAGAAAACCTTTATTTGTGTACTATACAATAATGTATGTCATTACTTACAGCACATAAACTTTGAAATATTTAATCAGTGATGAATGCAAGGTCCACACAAAACAGTAGATGCAAGTAAATGTGGATATATAACATACTATGCTGTCCAGGCCAAGGCCTTCAATTAGTACAACAGACAAAGGGTTTGTCTTCAAGATAAGTAACAGTCAACAATTACAGATGCAGTTCAGCAGCCTCCCATTACACCCTGTAGTCAAGCCCTAGCGGGAAATGATCAGTTGTGGTAATGTCAATGTATAGACCCTGACCAACCAATTTTGTGGGAGCCCACGATATGACTGGGTTGATAGCAGGAATGTTAGCAGTAAATAATAATAGGCCATTACCTAACAACCCCTAACTGTATCACAGCAGGACAAAGCTTGATATATATGTGGAGGACAGATGCAGGAACACAGGGCTATGCTTGCAATATTGCTGTTACACACCCTGGAAATTGCTGGTGTTACAGAATTTGTTGCCACATACCCTTATGCAGGAATAAGACATCAGAAACACAAGTGGATGTAGCCATGTACTTGATAGCATGCAACAGACAGATTGCTGGTGATATATGTAGGACAAGACCTGTGTGGTGCACAGACAAAACCAAACAGACAATCCACTAGCCATTATGTGGATAGGCCCAGAGTTGAGAGCTATGCAGACAGACTGCATTCTATCCTAAACTACTATGTACATGCAAACACTGCAAGACCAGCAATATACAATGCACATAACAATACTGCTCACTCTGTAGGTCTGGAACCTCATACAAATGTGTAGTTGGCCTGTGTTTGCAAGTCCTGTTGTAAGAGGTATTGCAACCTGATGTCTGTAACACTGCTGCCCACATACAGGAAGGATGTCCTCCATACTGGAAAGGTTAAGGGGCAACGCCCACATGAGTCAGTAATTCATAGTACTGGGTTGCCATGGCAGTGGTTATCTGAAGTACTAAACTGCAGGCTGCATGCAGTTATCAACTATTGCACACAGATAGGTGCAGAGCCCATCACCTGATCATGTGCATCACCTACAAAAGCCATGCTGCAATCCATTTAAACCAGCTCAATCATTCTAGACGCACAGAAAAATTAAATAAATAAATAAAAGCCAACAGAAAGGTGTCACAGCCGTCAGAAAAAAAGGTATGTAAAACATAGATGTATGTAATGAATGTAGTATGTGGTATAGATTAATAGGATATATGATGTGGAATGTTTTATATGTGCCATCTGTAGTTGTCCCTGTAGTAATCTGCTGAACAACTGCTCTGGAAAATACTCTCTGTCCCTGTAGGCAGTGGGCCATACCCACCAACTGTGCAGATCAGCAATGAATGGCAAAGATGTAAGCCATAATATCTGTGTTTGGTATGTTAGTGTGGGCAATAGCTGGCAGTGGAAGTACTGCCATCATGATAGAGACACGGGTGTTAGAGCACACCACTTGCAGGACAGTCATGTTAATGTGTAATGTAGCATGCACAAATGCCATAGGTGCATAATAGGCTTACCAGCAATCGCTCACCATCTATACCACTCTAACTTTAGTCTGTGTTCACATGTGACACCTGTCTGTTGCAGCAAGGCAGAACAGTGCAGCTGTGAATGGAAGACGGTTATAGAATGTGGACCACATGTCTGTATGCATCCCACATATAGATAAATATCTGTGTGTAATGAGATGTGTATGTCTACAGATACACAGGGAACATGGCTACAAACACATAGCAAGCACAAAGCTTGGTACAATGCAACATATATCCCAATGGTAGGTAAGCAGCCGACATACCAGTTGCATTCTGTGAACGGTTTGTTGTAGCTGATATGGTGGGTGGTGTCAAAGATGTGTATTAAGAACTATGGTAACCCTGCTGTGTAAGTTGCTCAGACCTGTTTCCATCTTTGTCTTCCAGGGAAGATGGCCCACACCCGTTTGCCAGCTTACAGTCCTGCTGAAACAGAAGTCATCATTGAACATTTGGTACAGCACTATGAACTTCTGTTTGGCCGGACAGCCCATGATCAGCAAGAGAGGACCTCTCTATGGAATGATCTATTCCACAGGGCCAATGAGGTCGGACTGCAGAACCGCAGCTATGAGCAGGTCTGGCATCATTGTACCGACCTGCTTCACCATGTATGTCGGCGTGCAGCGCCGTACAGGGGGACCAACTCACAACAGGGAGGGCAACCCACCTATCCACCCCTCACCCATGTGGAGGAGCTTCTCTGCAGTCTTGTGGCACCTGCCCGCCTGCAGCACCAATAACTGATAGGGGGCATTATGGAGGTGGGTGCCACCAACACTTCAGCTGAGGAGCGTACAGGTAAGGCCCCAGGGCACATCAGTACACCACTCTTGTATATGCATCTGTACAGGTACATCATGCAAATCTGAGATGTCATATACATACAAACCAAAAAAATGGTCAGAAGCAGACTCCACTGGTATAGTAGTACGGTAATCAAACAGCTCACAATAAGGCTCAAAGCTCAAGCAAACAAATATATTTATTTCAATGCTAACGCCAACAGTATATTACACACGTTTTCATCAATAGTATGACTTCATCAGATGAAGTCTGATCTGATGAAGTCATACTATTGATGAAAACGTGTGTAATATACTGTTGGCGTTAGCGTTGAAATAAATATATTTGTTTGCTTGAGCTTTGAGCCTTATTGTGAGCTGTTTGATTACCGTACTACTATGCCAGTGGAGTCTACTTCTGACCATTTTTTTGGTTTGTTGGTCTTGTTTTTTGTGCTTTGAGAAATGTCATATACATAGTCTGTTGCTATGTAGTAGTAATAAACAGTCGTGCATAAGCTGTAGTATTGTGGACTCCTACTGTTGATGTAACGTAATGCTGCACTCACCCTTTACGAATGCCACAGCTGTGGCCACTGACATCAACTTTCTCACACATTTATGTAGGTCCCTCCAGGATACCACCATGGCAGCAACCTGTAGCCGGTGAGTATGGTTCATGTTCATGCATGACAATACACCAGGCATGTAATAGGTATGGGATATTCCATGCACATATCTAACACACCTACCCATACTGCATGCTGTACACATTCACGTTTTGTTGCTGTAAAATGCACTGCATCACAATAGAGACCATGCTGGGGTATCGGAAGGGTACAACAGACACATGCAAGATAACTAACATCTTGTCATTGTGCAATGTGGCCACAGAGATAAGTATGGCAGGACACACGGCCTACAGTAGGGACATGTAAAACAACACCCTCATGGCTATATCTGCACACAGTCAGGTTAAGTAACTGTAGCAGATGTAACCCTGACCCCACAGCAATAGTGACAGCAGTGTGTGCACTCCAAGGGATATGCACTTGGGTAGACCTTGCAACCATGCATAGTTCTGGGACATGTGTAGGGCACCCTCCACAGCCATGCTAAGGTCTGGTGGTTGTCAGTGTAATAGTCTTGTACTGGTCATACATGCACTGCTGATGTGATCTGTAAAGCAGACATCAGGCATTCACAAATGATAACTGTTCACATATCCCAGGTATGAGTTGCTCCAACACATAGGAGTTGTGAGCATTGGAGCTGACATAACTGACACAGTACTACATATGCAGCAATGGTTTCTACACCTGTGAGGTATGGTGCACAGTACAAGGTAGGGTCCAGAACAGGTCCACAGTAACACTTTGTACATGGGTGCAGTGTTAATAAGAGGAAGGGCCATCACCTCCCAACACAGCCCATGCATCACACACACATGTATACTGCCGCTAGCATGAAGTCACTGTAGTTGCACTGCATGCTGTTGAGCACCATATGTAATGCATGCTGACAGAAGGGTAATGGGAGGACTGTGTGTACAAAAGTTGTGCAACCCCACATGTACGTGTGTGTGTGTGGGGGGTGTTGATTGTGTCTGTAAGTGCAATCTGGTGGAGTGTGGTCGATGCATGTCAGATGTGGGTGTCCATGTATGCACAGGCGATAGTTGGATTGATCACATGGCAGTACTTCTCCTTGGGATTGTGATGTACATGTATATGGAGTGACACATGAGACACCAGGACAACCTGTCTGATATGTGAACACAAGACAGCTGATAGCATAGCAAGGTCTGTAGCATGGAACATGCATTGGGAGAGAAAGTACATACCAGGTATGCACATCATATTGCCAGCAGCAGATAGATAACCAGCTACCCACATATGCAGCACTACTAATGCAATGGGGAATTACCTGAGCACATCAGTGAATGTATCCAGGTATTACTGTTGTCCGCATGATGGGTTGATCGTGCAGCAGATGTGGCATGGACTGAGCAAGGCTGCAGTATGAGACTCCGGTGTGTGACATATGTAGTGAATGTAGCATCCCCAACCATATATGGACCATGTACACCATGATTGGACATACACAGGATAATACTGGATGACAGCAATGAGGCCATTTACAACCTACTCCACCCAAGTCAGGGAGGTGATGGAGTAACAGGTCATGTGTTGTGATCACACGTGTAGGCATGGAGAGGAATGATATGTTAATGGGTAGTATTGATTGTATGTTAGCAAGTGCCATGCGGGATGGGGAACATATGTAACTGAATGTGGGACTGTCTGTATACCCAGGGAAAGGGAGGTAGTAAGGTGGAATGTCAGTGTGTGTGGGTGTACATGTGTGTGTGACTGTGTGTACTGTTATGCAATGCTGTATAGGTCTTAAAGTGTGTGTTTATTTCCCCCACAGGTGGCGAGGTGGTTTAGGGTCCCTCCTGTATGCAAACTGAAGTAGGTGTCCGTACAGACACCTATGATGATGATGGTACTGTTGAGGCACAGGTGGGGTTGTCAGAGGCCGACACTGTGCCATCACCCTCCTAGCCACCCCAAGCCCGCACACAGTTGCAGTGCCCCTACAAAACCCATCACAAGTGGCCATAGCAGAGGAATAGTTGGTGGTTGGTGCCAGTGACCAGGAAAGTGTGGTGTCCATGCCAACTGTGTCAGGTCACAGTCGGCATAGCCAGATGGCTGGCAGGGCACCACATCAGCAGATGTACCATGGTGCTTGTGGGAGGGCCGCTGGTCATCATGCTCCTGGCAGAGGCGCCACAACTGGTACCACAAGGAGCATGTTTCAGGCCATAATGGAGGCACAGGCACATATGGAAATGTGCACCAGACAGGGCTTGAGGCTGCAGAGGGCTGCTTACTCATCTGTAAGTGGCAACCTTGCTGCTGCCCTCCGTGAACAGACCAAGGTCATGGATAGATGGTGGGCCTCTTCGACCGTGGTATGTCAGTGCTTGAACATGTGCTGCGATGGCTGCGTGGACGTAGTCCAGAAACACCAGCAGCTGGCAGTCAACGTGGACGCGCCAAGACACGAAGCTGCTCCCGTAGTGGCAGTACCAGCCCCAGCACACTACCGTGGGTGCTATCCACACCACAGCAGGCCTCTTGCATGTGGCCCTGGCCAGTCCCAGATGGGACATGGTTCCAGCGGGCATCTGTCATCATCAGGGAAGAGTAGCACCTCAAGGTCTGTACCTGCACATGCCCATGGAACTCCTAGCAGGCAAGTCAGCTTGTCCGTGGCCGGAGGCAGTGAACTGCACACCCTGCCAGGTATGATCTGCAGCTGTCCAACAGCACACTTATAGGGCAGCCATGTGGCAGAACTGTGTGCATGCATACCCACACACTATGCAACCACACCTAGGGCGACCCCATACCGACACACACCACATCACCATGCCCCAATCAATAAACCAAACCCCTCACCCACACACATGGTGACACGTGTGGACCACCCTCAGCCTCTGGCAAACCAGCAGCACACCCTGTGCATGTGATACCTGTGCCACATCCGTGTCATCCATAACATCGATGCAGGGACAGTCTAATATGGTTCTGATGCACACGGTGACTGTAAGCAATGTACTGCAGTGTAAGATGTCAGGGGTAATGTGTAATGCATACATGTCAGGTAGTGTAGCCATGCAGCTATGATGCATTTCAGCTGTTAGTAACACTGATTATCTCCATAATGTTATCCATTTGTGTTGTAGGTGTACATGTGTCAGCAGGAGGATGGTCTGCAGTCATATTCCACAACTGTATGGCACTGTGGTGACACCATGGCCATGACATATCTGGTGTACAGTTGCACACATCACAGGTTTGTATGACAGTTATTGCCCATGCCACATTGACAGGTGGCCTGCTGGTACATGTATAATCTGGACCCTTATGTCAACCCATCCACATACACATCCTTACTTGGCAACACTGTGACTAGATCTCTACCTAGGTATGTAGTGCTACTGAACTGTGTGGCTTTCATTGCATATATGACACCACATTTAGGGTGAGGTGTGTACCAGGTCACGTGTTACATGCAGAACATCCACAGACATGTACAGTATGGTAATGGGGGATTTAATGTTTGTATATGGAGAATACATAGTGTGTCATATCATCATATACACATTAACTGACACATAGGCAGACACACATCTTAGAGACCTGGGTGTATTGCTGCAAACAAACTAGTCCATGTATCCAGTGTGTTACAGGTAGGCTGCACACAGCACATGTGTAAGTGGGCTGTATCCTGTTATTAGTTACCTGTATGGGTGATGGTGACAGTGGTCACCAGAGAGTGGAATGTGGGACATATACTGGATGTACCATGGTGTAATGACAGTGTACAAAGCACCCACATCCCCCAATGGATATTGTACACACTGCAACTCATTGACATACCCACTATCACACATTGCCCATGACGCCAATACAACCCATTGCATATCACAACAGTGGTACCACAGGGATATGCATGTAATGCACATGCCACAGGCATAATAGGGTGTTGCATTGTGATGCCACACCTATGGGCATCGACAACACTATCTGTACTACTGTGTGGCAATGTGTAGTGTAATAGGAGTATGTGGCCTCGGAATGGTGTACCCTACAGATATGCAGACATGCACACATACACACACATGGCAGACCTCAATGGGATTCCCATACCTATCAGCCCAGTTGTATAACACTGTTGTACTTGTACTGCATGGCACATGTAGCTGTTAAGGAGAGGAGTGTAACAGGCTACATGTCATGTCCAATACAGCAGCGGCGACATCTGACTATGGCAATGGGAGTGGAGGTGGTTGTGAAGGCTGTCATGGAATTTCCAACTGCAGGTGTACTAACACACAAACAATGCTATCCTCAGTAATGCACACGTATACGTGTCAATACTGTGGTGCATTGCTGCAGGTGGTCATAGCTGTGTAACTGGCTATTGTCCATGGAGGGACTGGATGTGTAGAGGGTGTGTGTACATTGGTATCATGCCACCTACCATGTGCCAGCAGGCAATCTATCAACAGACACCACGTTAGTGATTGGCAGGGTGAGTGTGACATGCATCAGCCAATCCTCTGGGTATCTTTTGCACATGGCCACCGAGGTGATCCAGTTAACATGTATGCAACATGTATTACAGCACATGGTTAGTGTCTGTGATGGAGACCTGTACCCAAGGATGTTCAGTTGACTGTGGTAGTGTAGTGTAGGTACCTGTGGCATTTGGGCCATATGGGTGATGTCTCCTGTATGTGACAGGTAGTACACAGCTGGCCACACATGATGTCAATCGAGCATAGGTTGTACGTATCCCAGCTGGAGACTTGACATCTGCACATCTGTAGAGGGACTGACAGACACCAGTTTGGCAAATAGCTATGTAGTAGGATGAGTGTGTCAACAGATGGATGTTTGACAACAATAAGTATGCCATTATTACATGTTGTAAGCTCTCACTAACATGCTGTACTGATGGTACTCTACAGTACATGCCACATGTCTGATTATTATCCAGTAGGGGATATATACGGTGACACAGCCCACACACCAAGAACACGACTGTGAGCCCACAGGTGTGCTTGTTGTCAGTAGTAATGTTAGCACTCCACCCTTCCCTGGGGCAGCACTGACGACAGTAGTAATGCCATGTTACACTGCATGCCTGTGTGACAGCACGTACCCTGGGTTGCTCCCCTGCATGTCACACATTCACATGGATAACAGTGCTGTGCAGGCCTCATATACTTATGTGTCCCAGACATGACACTGATTACCCTTTACTACTGTAATGACAGCAAATAGACACATGTACTGTACATGGCCAGGGTTTGACATAGCCTTGTATGTGACCCAGAGATAACCCTGTGTAGACAATATGCCACAGAGTATAGCTGGAGGATGCCTAGACAGTCAGCATAGGCCATCTGTTTAATGCTTGTGATTCTTATAGTGAGGTATTTCTACTGCCTTCCCAGCTGTCTTGTGAGGTACATTGTACGCTATACAGGGTGTAATGAGGGATGAGTACAGTAGGACAATTACCCCCTTTTTTCTGGATGTAAAGCCCTCAGTGATGAGGTGTGCTACATAGAAGGATTTCCTTACTGTTGTGGCTGTGTGGTTAATGAAGGTGAGACCACTATCCACCTGTGTCAGCACACTTTCGGTGTTTAGTGTATTGCCACATATTTGGTAATTCATGAGTACATGGTATGACCAAAGAGATAACTATACATTACTTGGCATTAAGCTTGAGCCCATGGCTCTGGCACTAAGCATCTGTTCCTGTAAAGCCATGTAGAATATCCACGTCATTTGGGGATGCAATAATGGCTCCCAGTTTGCAGTCAACTGTGAACTTTGTTAGCCAGAGTTCCGTAGTGTTGGCCTGTACTTCAGGGAAGTATAGGCCAAACTAGAGCTGTGCCAGGACCGACCCTGACGTACTCCAGTTGTCTGGAGCAGGGATTGGACATGGCTACGTTTACAGTCTGGGTTCTGTCGGTAAGTCAGTTGGCAACACATCGAGTGACAAAAGTGTTTATGACCAGCTTCGCATGTTTAACTATGTCTCTAGAGTGGGTGATGCTGTCGAATACCTTGGCGAAGTCCAGATAGGCTGTGTGCACCGCCTTACCCTCCTCCACAGCTCTGGAGACTGAATCAAAGTAGTCAAACAGGTTCAGGAGACAAGATCGGCCCTGCACGAGCCCAGCCAGGGTGGGGTCCAGTGTTTGCTGGTTGCCAATGTCTTTGTTAATAAGTCGCATGATAATGAATTCCATGCCCTTGCAGATCAGGTTCTAAAGACTAATGGGGCAGTAGTTCTCAGGATCCAAGGTGGATTCCCCCTTGTGGAGTGTGAGAACTGTAGCTGTGCACCACTCAGTGGGATAGAAGCCTGAGGTGAGGCTATGATTACACATGACACTTAGGTGAGATGCAGGGTTATGTAGTAGTTCATGTACTACACAGCCCAGGATGTCATCTGCTTCCATGGATGCTGTATTCCTAGCAGTGGAGTTGGTGGTTTCCACCTGTGTGGACATGATTACTGGAATCTGGCAACCTTTTGTTACTGAGATGGGCTGTTTAGGTGGTGAGGGAGGCTGAATGTGGCACTAAATCGGTCTGCCCGGATATTGGAACACTTCTTTGAATCAGTATATTTAATGCCAATCTGTTGTAGCACAGAGCAGTTCTGAGCATTGCCGTATAGATCCTGGACATAAATATAGAATGCTTTGTAGTTGTCTTTGGAATCTATGGCAATTATTTTTATGTAACAAGCTGTGGCAGATTTCGAGGGATAGCAGCTTCTTACTGAGGCTGGTAAGGGAGCAGTTTGCGTTTTGGGATTATCCTTTTAACTGCAACAGTGTCTTTCTTCTGTTGTATAGACTGTTCATGGCAGTGGAACACAAGATTGGCTTCCTTGTTTGGAGGACAGTGTCTTGGTTCTATGTGGGATGGCACAATTCATGCATGAGTGAATGTGCCCATACAGTGCCTTAGTGTAGGATTCAGCAGTTGCACTTTCAGCTCCCATCTCCATGGGTGTCATGAGGTTTGTCACTTCTGACTTGAGTAGCATGGCGTTGGCTTTGCAGAGGGTATTTATGGAGGATCCTTACTGGCGGGTGGGATGTGGATGTAATCGGTGATTACCTTATGGTCAGACCTGACCTATGAGGGGTGACCACTGGTGTGGGGCATCTGACTCCCATGTTGGTAATGACCAGGTCTAGGATATTGGAGACCCTGGTTGGACAATGGATTAGTTGATCCAGGGGGTTGGAATGTATGAGTTATCGGAACCGTTAGTAAAGGGTGGTGGTACACGAGTTGTTTTCCCAGGCAATGGCAGAGTATTTGGAATCACTCAGTATTATGGTGTTTTTTTATCTTAATATTGTCCAGTATGTTCATAATGGTGTAGTGAGAACCTTGGCCCATGGAGGGGGATCAGTAGGCAGCTACAATTTGGATTGCAGTCTTACATAGTGTTAGTTGCATCTGGTGATTCTCAGATGCATTGTGTTTGACATTAGGCTGGAGGTGTGAATGACCTTGGTGAATATGGACACTCCTCCACATGTAGTGTTGTGGTCTTGGTTTGTTGCCCAACATGTGTGATAAGGGTTGTTGGCAGTTATTACAGGTGTGCTGTCTGGAGTGTTGCACCAGGTCCCAGTTACTGCACAGATATTGATGTTCCCTATTTGTAGGTGTGGCTCAAGAAAGTGCCTTTTTACTTTTAGACTTCTAGCATTGAGTCACATTACCATCCGTTTTGCATGCTTGTATCTGTTCAAGTGGTGGTTTTGTCCTTTGAACCTTGCCTAGATAAGGCGCTATGGGGGTGCCAAGAGCTGTAGCCAGTAACCTGAATCCTAGGGGCAACACATGCAGACCATCTTTGCCAGAGCATCGTGGTTTGTACATCATGTCGCCCCAGGCAGACAGTTACTGGATCCCCTTTGAATGACATTAGATGCTTAGCCACTTGTTGAAGTCATTGCTGTGTATATGTATATGTCTGGTATGTATATGTATATATGTACATATATATCCCCATGTATGTATGTGGATATGTATATGGCCATATATGTATGTGGATATGTATTTGTGTATATGTATATGTACACAGTTATGTGGATATATGTGCACACATATTTGTTTACCATATGTCCAGAACATGGAGTAGAGTCCTATCTCAGTACCAATAGTCCCAACACCGTAGTGCAAGGGGATGTTGTGGATGTATTCCGGGTATATATGTAGACTGTTGCCACTGTCATAGGGGTGTCTTAACAGACATGTTGGGTGTGGGAGGTCACATCTGCTGTATATGTGCACCATTGCCTACAGACAGACATCTTAGGGACAGCATAGTACGGACACACTGCTAGCTCAGTAATGATCCTGTGGACTACAGCAGGGATATGACCACTGTATGTGGACAGTGTGGCACTGTGCCATCAGTCCAGAAGTGTACACATGTTCCCTTCATGCGAGACGTGAACCATGCATCCCAATGTGGATGTTACTAGCCATGTACATGGGTATATCACGACAATACTGGAGTACATATGCCCACACAGTGTGCGCACACACACACACAATACCTGGTGCTGCTGAGTTCACATGGCCACATACTACCCAGTAGAGAATGACATACATCTGTACGGCATACCACTGCTTTGTCAGAAATGCACAACAGTTATGCTGGCCTGGTAGCAGTATGTCCTGCAAATAACTGGACATTTAAGCACACTAAGTATTTAGAGTTGGCTGCTAGGCATGTCACAAAGCACTGGGCAAACTACACCACAACACTGAATACATATTGTATAGGGGAATACACATGTACCTGCGATTATAGTGGGTTCAACACACAGGTCACAGCACAGCATAGCAGACACTTGTGAGAAAATGCATACCCACATCCAATGTCAATGCAGCCACATATGATACACAAGCTTAACACTGGAGTGGCATGTAACATCAGATAGAACAGGACGGAGATCAATGGCGTCTACCACAGTCTACAGAACCCATGTGTCATAAGTGCAATACACATACAGTCATCAACCATCCTAACCCAGGGGTCTGCAACCTGCGGATCTGGAGCCACGTGTCTCTTCAACCCTGCTGTAGTGGGTCTTTGTACCTCTGAGGATTAATGGACAAACTTCTGCAAAACACACACACAGGCACACACCCAGCAATCCCAACACAGGAACACAAGTATGGACATATGTTAGGTATTGTTATTATACACTTAGTTATATTATATCTAGTATACCTATATATGAAACCGTATATGCTCTTCTATCTTCATTGTAGGAGTCAGATAGCTGTTGTGCCTACTGATTACATCAGTTCGGTGGGTGAGGGGTCAGGAATGGCTCTTTGGATAGTGAAGGCTGCAGACCCCTGACATACATACACAGACCACAGTACTGTACACACAAACACAGAATGTCCAGGTAATGTCCTCAAACAGCCCCTACTACACACGTCCAGCAGTCTATCTGACTGGCTGGTTATCAGGTATGCTGTCAATAACGGTGTACAGACCATATGCGCCATATATATGTGGGCTTCATTTGCATAACACGTGTGCACCTCTGCAGTCTAGAGGTCAGTGTATTTAACAGTGTGCTATGCCCCTGTAAGGCAGTGTATGGGGGGTATACACCATATGTATCCCAGGGTGTTACAACATGTGAGGACCACCAGTAGTAAGCTGCCTTAAGGTATGCGGATGTACATTACCATACATTGCACATTGTGAACATTGCTGGCCTACTGCTTACTGCCATCCGTGTGATTGTGATGATTACAGATGTTCTTCGTGTTTCACTGTTGCAGTCATCACATTTGGGTTATCTGCCTGGAGTAGCTCTCAGTCGGCCTGATTAACAAAGTCTTGGGTCCTGCGTTGGTTCTGTCTCTTCTTCCTTGATGTCAGGTCATCAGGGGTATAAAACATGCAGCCGATACCATTACATCAGTCTTTCTTACCGTGCAGTGCCCAAAGCAGCAGCAGTTCGCAAGTGCCGGTCGGCCAACTCCTGAAATTTTCGTTTTCGAGTTTCAGAACCGAAGTCTTCTACTAAAAGCTAACTACCCCATTGGGGAAACTTTTTCTTGCTCTAAACCGATGTCAGTAAAAGTAAATAATTGCATTTCTTGTGGAAAGCAAATACCTCATAAAGATTTTCATTCATACTGTATTCCTTGCCTAGGCCCTGACCACGACATACCTCAATGTCGGTATTGTGCCTTATTTAAACCATGAACTATCCATCGTTGGTATATTTTCGTTTCTAAATATTTTGGTGCTCGGTTCAATTATCCTGATATGTCTTCAGTAAGCCATCCAACTACCAATGTTCCAAAAAAACGCAAAGATAAAGACAGAGACAGGCCTCCTAGGTCCAAAGCTGCCGATGATGCTTCTCCTAAGACAGTCGCCAGTTCGCCGGTACTCAGTGAGGTGCTTTCGCAGCCCCTGATACCCGCTACTTCAGATTCACAGGCCTCTACTGAGACTCATTCGGAGTCTGGTATGCCACAAGATGCTTCAACTGTGGAACCTGTGGATGTCTCTACCTTGGATGGGTCCGAAGCCGCTGTGCAGGCACCGGCTTCTGAGGGTGTATTCAGGCCTACTGACTTGCATATTAAACCGACGCCATCTTCTTCTTCAAGGCCAAAAACTCAAACCTTGCCTGGAAAACTGATGCCCAGAGTGCATGGTCAGGCCTCTATGCCTACAAAACAAATGATAAGAATGGCTGAAGACCTTATTACTTTAATCAGGTGAAGACAACCTTCCCCCTCTAAGAGACCTAGGACTGAGTTTGCTTATGATACTTCTGACCAGGATTCTGAATTTTCTGTTTCCTCTGATGACCAGGATTTACCCTCATCTACCTATGAGGATTCTGATGCTGAGGACTCTATTCCTTCTGCCCCCCCCCAGAGGATTTCTCTCTTGGTGAAACCTTGCATACCCTCAGGGAGCATTTTCATTGGGAAAGTCAGGTTTTCTCTGATTCTAAAAAGAGGCTTAGGGATTTCTTACTCCTGCCCCAGCACAGGCCTTTAGCCATACCTCCTGTACTAGACATCGTTGATGATGCCTTTTTGGAATCTAACTTGGCCCCTGACTCTCTACCTCCTGCTCCCAGAAAACCTGATAGATATTACAGAGTCCCTGACTCTCACAAGTTCCTTTTCAAAAATCCTACTGTGGATCCTGAGACCATTTCTTAGGGACCCAAGGGCATTAAAGCTACTACTGCCAAAAATCCTACCCCCCTCTGATAGACACTCCAGGGTGCTGGATAGATGGGGTAAGAAGGTATACACTTTTGCAACTTTGGCGATTAGGGCCTTGCAAACTGCCAGTTTCATATGTTAAAGTATCATCAGCAATATTATTGGATTGCTTAAACAGAAAATGATGTTGATTCCTGATTGTGCTGAAAATAAGGATTTACAGGATTTACTGCATTCAGCTAAACAAGTTGGAAAACATACTTTGCAATATGGTTTTGATTCACTAGAGGCATCTTCCAGGGCTGCTGTAACTGGGTCTGTACTTAGAAGGCATGCTTGGCTTAAGGAGCAATCTTTGCCAGATCATGTTAAAGCAAAATTACTGGATGCTCCCTTAAATCAGGACTGCCTGTTTGATAACAAGGCAGAAGAAGTTCTTAAAAAAGATGGAGGAAAAAACTAAATCTATGCAAACTTTTAAAGATTTCTTACAAGTACAACCTCCAAGGTTTAGTAGGCATTGGCCTTCCAAGAATTGGTCCTTTCCTGCCTCTTCCAGACCTTCTCAGTCCAAACCCAGATCCAGTAGAGCACTCAGGCTTCAGTCCCAGAGTACGCACAGGACTAAGCAGTGGGGGGCCTCCACTTCCAAATCTGGGTGTAATAAAACTCCCCCCCCATGGTAAACTGTCTCAATGACTTCTTTTTAAACTTCTAAGCACTTTTCAACTGACCGCCCCTTTGGGGGGAAATATTGCTCTTCATGCAAAGAACTGGGAACTCATTACCCAGGACAAATGGGTTTTAAATATAGTGTCCCAAGGATACAGATTTCACTTCCACACATTACCAACACCAAGCGGGTGGCCAGATCTACCACCAAATCAGTGGGCAGTGGCCCAAAAGCAAGTACTTTCTCTCTTAAGCATAGGGGCAATTCAATTGGTACCAGAAGAGGAAAAGGGACAAGGTTTCTACTCGAGACTTTTCCTGGTACCCAGAAAAGACAATTCATGGCATCCTATCCTGGACCTGTCTACTCAAATCACCTTTTTGGTGATTCCAAAATTCAAGATGCTGACTCTTCACTAGTTGCTTCCTATGCTAGGCAAAGATGCCTGATTGGCAACACTAGATTTAAAGGAAGCATACTTGCACATCCCAATCAGGGAATCTTGCAGAAGATACCTACGCTTCAAAGCAGGCTGCATGCACTATATCAGTTCTCTGCATTGCCCTCTGGCTTATCTACTGCGCCCAGGGTATTCACAAAGTGCCTAGCTCCAGTCATTGCATTTTGCAGGCAAAGAAATATTCAAATATACCCATGCCTGGACAATTTTCTAATTCAGGCCGAAAGCCAGGACACACTTTTGAATCATCTGGCCTTTGTACAAAGGGTGCTAACTTGTCTGGGGTACAAAATAAAAATAAATCACACCTGGTATCTTGTCAACAAATTATATTCCTGGGAGCAAGCTTGAATACAACTTCCCAGATGGCTTTCCTCTTGCCAGAGAAATAAATTCATTTGACAACCTACTTCAAACAAGTGGCCACAAAAACCCTGCTTATCTGCAAGGCAAATACTACAAGCCTTGGGGTTCATGGCCTCCTGCATTCTTCTAATTCCATATGCAAGACTGCATATGAGGAAACTACAATGGTATCTAAAAAGCCTATGGTGTCAACATTCTCAGGCTCTAGAAGTATTGATTCCTATCATACCTTGCCTATGCCTAGAGTTCCTTTGATGGGCAGAGGCCTGCCACCAAAACAAGGGACTACCTATCACACTACCCCCTGCCGCCCAAACCCTAACAACAGACACATCAGACTATGCATGGGGGGGCTCACCTGGCAGGGAAGTATATTCAGGGCAAATAAAACCCAAGTCAAATGCACCTGCATATCAATCAAAAAGAAATGTTAGCTGTACAGAATGCTCTGACAGCCTTCAAGGACCACATTCTTCCAGGACAATTAATGGTAAAGACGGACAATACCACTGTTATGTGGTACATAAACAAGCAGGGGGGGTACACATTCTTACCTCCTCTGCAGACTAGCCATGGCATTGTGGAACACAGCCTTGAGCTACCAAGTGCATCTACAAGCTCAATTCCTGCCAGGAAAACTAAATACACTGGCAGACGAACTAAGTAGAAACCTCATGGACCCACATAAATGGAAACTGGAACCAAGGATTTTCAACATGTTGACAGGCAAATGGGATAGCCCAGATATGGACCTATTAGCCTCCCCCCAGAACTATCAATTGGACAAATTTTGCACAAGGATTCCCCACAAACAAGCTTGGAAAGTGGATGTTCTGTCCTTCAGCTGGAAAAACCTATCAGTTTATGCCTTTCCGCCTCTGCTCTCCAAAGTACTACTAAAGATCAAGCAAGACAAACCAAGGATGATTTTGATTGCATCAGACTGGCCACGCCAACGCTTGCGCAGTGTGTCACTGTTGGCCCCATGGCACCTGCCTCAGACTCCTACCCTGTTTTCTCAGCAGGAGAACCAGATTCTGCACCCTCCGCTTCAAACACTGAACCTAGCAGCCTGGCTAATTACCTAATCTCTCCTTTACCATCCCTGAGTAAACCAGTGATGGATATTTTAGAGACAGGGCGGCCTAGTACTAGAAAATCTTATGCTGAAAAATGGAAAAGATTCTGTGCCTGGAACCAATCTCACGGGATGAGCACAGCAGTGCCCAATTTACCTCAGATTTTACAATACTTAACTGAGATGCTTCACAAGGGCCTGTCTTTCTCCTCCATCAAAATTCACGCCTCAGCCATTTCAGCTCATTATAACACAGAACCCCTTTTCTCTTATCCACTGCTCAAGCAGTTCCTCAGAGGGGCCAAAAATTTAAGACCACCCAGGAGAGCTCCAACTCAAGCCTCGGACCTTAACTTTAAATTCCTTTCTTGGAAAACAGCTTTCCTTTTTAGCAATAACTTCAGCAAGACGGGTATCTGAATTATAGGCCCTTATGGCAGTGGGGCCTTTCATCATCTTTCATGCAGACAGGGTGTCCCTCAGGACCAATCCCTCTTTCATGCCCAAGATGGTATCCAGCATGGCCCTTAATCAGTCCATTCATTTGCCAACATTGTTTCCTAATCCACAGAACAAAGGGGAATGGATACTACACTCCTTAGATGTGCACAGACAATTTAGATTCTACTTGGACAGGACTAAACCTCAAAGGAAATCTGAACAACTGCTGGTGGCATTTGCAGCAGGAGCAGAGGGGAAGGCTATTTCAAAGCAAACCATTTCTAAATGGATAGGCCATTGCACTCATTTCTGCTATAAGCACCATGGA